>NC_068981.1:177412926-177426346 GCF_001194135.2 Octopus bimaculoides | reverse complement strand
TAGCATTCATTCATTCAATAAATAACCTTTTTACATTACATATATAGAATAAACTGTGGGTTTTGCAAATAGTGAATTAAAACTTGAAATGAAAACATTGAAATGAATATATATTAAATTATCATTAATGAAAATAGAGGTGAGAGAGTGAGAGAGATTGTTGCAAATGAATAATATTGTTTATTAAATATTAAAATCTACTCTGCAGTGAATGCAATGAATATTTAAATTTGTGAAAACAATAAACTTGAGAAATTAAAATTACAGGACATTTTTTGGAACATGAATTTGTAAAAAAATTTCCTGACAGTCAAGCCTTTAATAATTGTTTTCTTTTAGTAACTGTTACATACCTAATTAATAAGCAGCTTTCTCCATTATAATATAGATGCTAAATTAAATAATAACATGTTGACAGGAGAAGCTGCAGATCTTCCTGAAATAGTTACTGAGATTCTGAAAGCTTTATGGCCAATTGGTGTCAGTGTATCAGCCATTCACTTAACTATTTAGATTGTACAAAAAGGTGTTGTCATAATATACAGGGTGTCTCAAAAAGGCATCCGAAGTTTCAGGCATTAATAACTCTCAATAAATGTGATAAGATATGAAAATTATGCATTGTTATAAAAGCTTAGTGCTTCTTCTTTTTGTTTCAGACTAAATAAATTCAGATTTATAAATTAGATAATGGCTATAAACTAAAATGCGATCATAAATCTCCACAAATGAGGCGAAAGTAATACAGCTACAGGGAAAAAAAGCTTGAAATTAACCAAACAACAGTCTTTAAAATTGTCAAAAAATTTCAAGAAACTGGTTCCACTGCTGATCGACCTGGATGTCGTCAAAACGAAGTGTTTGGCCCTCTCAGCTTATCAAAAGTACCAGAGAAAAGGTACAATGAGACCCTTGTCATTCTGTCAGAAAACTAGCTGCCACAGCAAAAATAATCCAAACATTGATGCATTGAGTGCTGAAGGAGGATCTCAGGACCCATCCCTACGAGATGATCCACCGTCATGAGCTCACACAAGTTTCTAAGGCCATGAGACTGGAGAGAAGTCATCTTATCCTGTGTCAGATTGCTGAAGGTATGCTGCCCAACCTGGTGTTCACTGATGAAAAGAAATTTGACATTGAACAGACAGTAAACCACCAGAATGACTGACTTCAGAGTGCATCTGGATCCATTGAGGGTAGACTTGTAAATCAATGTCAAAATCCACAGTTAGTTATGGTTTGGGCAGCTGTGA
The DNA here is from genome assembly GCF_001194135.2 of Octopus bimaculoides. Taxonomy (NCBI): domain Eukaryota; kingdom Metazoa; phylum Mollusca; class Cephalopoda; order Octopoda; family Octopodidae; genus Octopus; species Octopus bimaculoides. Next base: position 177,425,090 of record NC_068981.1, on the reverse strand, counting down.
TAACCACTGGAAGGTCTCCCTTGTCTTTGTGGCCTTGGGTGATAAAATTAACACCCACCAATACATTAGCGACATTCTGGAAGCTGAACAGCTCCCATGTGTGAGTGAACACTTTCAAGGTGCACCTTGGAGCCTCCAACAGGACTCCACACCATTCCCACAGCTCCAAACAGACAACACTGGATTCAGAAAAACATTCCATTGTTCTTGGGTAAGGAAGCCCCAATCTCAACCTGTTCGCTTTTTCAGTTTGGTCCATTTTGGAGACAAGGGTCTCAAGCACTCCTTATGCTTCACTTGACATCAAGAATGGGCTTTCATTCTGCAAGAGCAGCTGCGTGTTGCCTGTGAAGCATTTGCACCTAGACTTAAGTCTGTGGTTCGAAACAGAGGTGGTCATATCAAATGAATGTGGTAGAATCATAATTCTGTTTCCTTTACCTTTGCATTGCAATGCTTGAACCTAAATTATAACAATATTTTGCTTTAGCAAAATTGAAAAAAGTTGGTTGTCATAATTTTGGGACATCCTGTATATAAGAATATAAGGGAACTGTTAAGCAAGTGAAATTACATAGAATCTTTAAGTTAATGCAGAAAATAATGAGAGTGATAGAATGAATCCAAACAAAGCTCATATAGGATAGCTTGAAGTTGGATAGAATACTGTTTGGGGCTGTGTAACCACAGAAACTAAATCTTTGCTAATGCAACTTAAGACATGTATTAAGTGAAAATCAAACACAATATTGAAAGCTTTTGTAACTGTTCCATGAAGTTCAGTGGTAATGAGAATGTGTATTGAGTACTAGCAGCAGGGCCTGGATACACTGTGAACTCAATGAAGAATTTAGTATTCTTTGATGTTATATCATTTTGGAAAACTCACTTACTTTCATATAATGGAAAAACTTTTACTATAACCTAAAAAAATATTCAGTTGTGTGCTATGAAAGGATATAACACTAGAGAAATGTCCTCAACCTGTTACTATTTAAACTATTAAATGTATGAGGCAGTTAGGCAGATGATATCTATGAACTTTTGTATTTTGACAGTCTGATTTTCATTGCAGAGTGTTTTAAAGAACTGAAAAAAAGTTTAAAATTTAGAAGAGTGAATAGAATCAAAATGCATGAATATTACTATGGCAAAGATTAAGATGATTAGTAAGAGGAACCACAGCAGAGTAGTAGCAATATAGAAGTGGCTCACTACTGTATGTAATATTATTAATGTAAACAGTTAGTACACAAAAAGAAAAATGAAATTTGGGTTGAACTAAGAGTAAAAACTTTAAAAGAATGAGGTGTAATCTGCTAGGTAACAATAGCAACCTTAACCTGAAAGCTATTGATATTCTGGATGGTAAAATGATTGTCTTCAGAAAGGAGACAAATAGGCAAAATTTAGACTGCCTTTGTTTCTGTACTTACCTAGGAAAAGCAATTTACTGAAAGAAAAAATAAAAATACTTCCATAACCCCATAGTGCATATCTCACTGTTTGCTGATCTTTTGAAAGTTATATGATTGCTTAACAAAGTACACTAGTCTTTTGGACAATGTTTCATGAAATTGAGTAACATTTCTTTCTTTTTCTCCTGAATGTTTGCGTTTACTTATTAAAAATCAGAATATATTCCTAGTTTTGTACTTTGCAGACATTATTTTATATTGTGTATGCCAAAAATATGTACAAGTTGTGTACAAAAGTATTACATTAATAATATGATTAAAATATTAGCACTTGCAAATACATTTCCAGATAACTAGACAAGGAATACTCTATAATATCATTTGTACAGTGCAATATGATGAGGTTGTCTACAGATGTTGTCTCATGCTTCCTTCAACTCATGTACATTTGCAACTTCCAATATGTTGGTAGCACGCCAGAGTATCAAAACATTATTTAAAAAAATACACATTTTTGTCCCCACTCACATTTGATAAAGGCCAATAAAAACGCATAAAAGTGCTGCTATTTTAATCATTATGAAGCCTAAATTCTGAGTTGAGTTTCCAGTCACCTTCTCTGAATCCCCAAAAATTCAAATTTCATTGCACTTACTGGGTTTTTTCCCCTTTGTAGATGCTTCTATTGACTTACACTATATCTGTGTAAATGGATTGGACTGCAAAACAAATACATGACCCAACTACCCCAAACATAACACACATGACCAGTTACTGCATGATAGTTAGTACACTGCTGGCTGTTGGACCTGATTTCTTAGATTGCTCTCAGTGGCTTTATGTATGCCATAGATCTGTTCTAGCAGAACTGCCCTACATCATTAGAAGGACAAATGACATAAAAAATTTATCTACCTTTTGAAACCTGATTGTAAAGCAAACAATCCATATTTTATGATTACTGAAAGAGCTCTAAAAAAAATCTTTATTGTAATGAGCTTTTCAATTATCATAGTGCTTAAATATGTTTTGCTGCAAAGAAAAAGAGTTTGAATTCAAACCTTAGTAAAATCATTTCTCAATTATAGTCAGTATATTTCATTATGCACACCATTCCTACTTTTCTTAAAGATCAAAAACACTGAAGTACTAGATATTTTTAGTTTAAGAGTAGAGTTCTAGTGTTACAAACAGGTAAGAGTGTCCTGAAATGATATTACTACCAGAGAAATTACTGTCGGTCAATAGTAAACATATTAATAATGTCTTAGATATGAAGCCTGTGGTCTTTAGGACAAAAGAATAAAAATGCCCAAGAATGTTAATGGCATAAGTGAAGTTGAATAAGTTCAGTTGAAAAACAGTAGCAATAATAAAGCCATTAATATGAAAAAATGCTTAATAATTTACTCTTCAATTAGATGTGAATTTATACCCCAAAACACTAAGATGAGAAAGGTTTTTATAAAGAATAATTTGATTTCTTCTCTTTTTAGTGTGTAAGCTAATGATTGTGTGAATAAGTACATTTGTAAAGGGTGTAATCGGAAAACCTGGTAGATTTTAGTAATAACACTAGCTGAAAGTGTTGATACAATGATTGAATTACCATTTCAACAACAACTGTGAGTGAACAGTACGATCAATATATTCATGGCCCAAATGATCTATTACCTTGGAGAATTGATTCAGAAGCCATATCTAGCTTGCAATTTCTTGAAATGAAATGACCAAGTCTGCTATGAAATCGATTATTTTTGCTGTTATGAGTTATTTCTTAACTTCAGCCAATTACTCTTGTCATAAGAAGGAAGTAGACGTATGTATTCAACTACTGAGCTCGAGAGGCGAGCAACAAATGAAGGAAACAAGCATATATAAACAGATAAATAGACAAAAGAGGAATTTGTTATATTTGTAGAATGCAATGGTCCTTTGGTAGTGATATTTTATGAAAATAATGAATGAATAAAGATAGTATTCAAGGAAAATAATGAATGCATAATGATAGTGATTGTGAAAACAACGAATGTATAATAGTAGCATTCTCTGGAAATAATAAATATATAATGTTAATGCTTGGTGAAAGTAATGTGTATATAATGATCATGTAATGCAGTATTTTTCAATCCTGTTTTAAAAGCTGTTGTGAATAGTAATTAAAAAAGGTTTTCACATTTGAAATGGGTTGTCTATTTATACAGTTAGAAACAATTCAGTGTTTGGTTTACAAATAATGTCAGTGGAGAAAGGTCTAGTGTTTAATCTGTTATACTCTCTCAGGATGTGAAAAGAAAAAAAGTTGAGGGAATCAACAATAACTTGATGTAGTTAAAAGTTCCTTTCAACTAATTCAATTGAGTAAATTGTGTTTGGATATCATCATTATCAGTGTTGGTTTATTATTATAAGCAGACAACTTGCCTCATTAAAGTAGAATAAATGCCCAAAGCTAGTAAGATTTGAATTATGTGAATTAATGAAATAAAGATATTTTTAGGGAAGTGAACAGTTGTAATTTAATTTTTTTTTTTTGTGATCCTAAAATGCATAGCAATGTAAATAAAACAAAATGGTTTCAACCAGAAATTGAACCCACCCCCTGAGAGATGTGGCTTTTACATCTGTTAGAAAGGTCGTCCATCTAGGAGCTTGGTCACTCTGAAATGAAAATGACTAGTATAGAGAAGAGGAGCTTAGAATTCTGTTAGGCAACCTCTTTAGGGAAGGTCTTCTACCTGAACTACTATGATGCATATCAGGAGTGAAGGGTCTATGTATGCATGCCTTACTATTTTTCCAGGATAAATTATTCTTGTGTAATCTAGAATTTATTATTGATAATTTTTCACTGTCCTCATTGTAATCATGTATTTCCCATTCCTTCATTTCTTAGTATAAATTGTAAACAACCAATATTATTTAACAGGTGTAAGTAGTGAAAGTTCCTGTTTGCTTAGCAAGAAAAGAAGGAAAAGTAATGAGTGAGAGGTCAAGAGAGAGAAGGACAGAGAAAAACAGATTTTTCCTGCTTGCTTTCAGTCATACTAAAAAAAAAAAGCAAGGTTGTTAGTTTCTCTGTATTCTATTATCCTCTTCAAGAAGGGAGCATCAAAATGAGAAACAAAACGAATGAGTGGTCAAGAGAGAGAACAACAGATTTTTTACTGCTTGCTTTCGGTAAGAAGCAGTGGTGTTAGTTTCTTCGTATTCTATTATTCTCTCTGAGAAGGGAGCATGAACAGGAGAGACAAAGCAAATAAGTGAGTGGTCAAGAGAAAGGCAGAGAAAAGCAGATTCTTTTCTACTTGCCTTCTAGCCATGTTAGCTAGCAAACAAGCTGCCAACATATTTTCTCTTGCAGTGCTGATATTTTTACTGCCCTGTGCAGCAGAGATCAAAAACTTGCCTATTCAAAGGACTTAAAGCTTTCCTCATAGTTGGACAGATTTAGATGATAAATGAGTATTTAGTCAATCTGCAAGTTTGTGTTATTACTGATCCTGGTTCATTTTGTATGATTATTCAGTACTGAAAAGTATATATTTTATCTTTTATCTTTTACTTGTTTCAATCATTAGATTGTGGCCATGGTGGGGCACCATCTTGAAGAATTTTTAGTCAAATAATTAACCCCAGTACTTTTTTTAAGCCTGGTACTTCTTTTATTGGTTCTATGCCAAACCACTAAGTTATGGGAACATAAACACACCAAGGCCGGTTTTCAAGTGGTAGTGGCGGATAAATACAGACACAAACACACACACACACATATATATATATATATATATATATATATATATATATATATATATATATATATACAACAGGCTCTTTTCAGTTACCATCTACCAAATTCATTCAAACCAGATTCATGAACGAATCGACCAAATTCATTCATGGCTTTAGTTGGCCTAAGGCTGTAGTTGAAGATACTTGCTCAAGGTGCTACACAGCAGGACTGAACCTGGAACCATGTAGTTGGGAAGCAAGCTTCTTACTACACAGCCATGCCTGCTTTTTTAGAAGATTTAACCCAATGGAGAATATTCTTGACCCCTTCTTAAGACCCAAATTCAGTCATGTGACCTCAGAGTTTTCTTCTTGACTAGTACACACTTGGAGAAAAAAGAAGAAACTGGCAACATTTATTTTGGGGGATTAAAAAGTTAAGTTTGCATCCATTTATCTGTACCAATGCTTTAAAATTTAATTTTAAATATTTAAAATTATTTAAAAAAGGTTATGTAAAAAGTAAACTAGCACCTAAATTTTTTGTTAGAATAAAGCTTTGATTCATTTAAAAAGATTATAACTCAGTAACATTTTTCACACTTTCACCCCCAGGATGGCAAAAGAGTCAATTAGTTCAGTTTACTCAGTACTTTCTTGACCTTTGCAGCAAGAAGCATCGCATTTTTGGAAAAGAGAAGCCAAGGCTTGAAATGAAAATCAAAACCAAAGTGGGCAGTAAGGAATGGCATCGTATTTTGATTTTAAGTATTATGAAGAGTTTGAGTGAATGACAGGATGTCCCCATTCTGAACAAATTTTTCTGTTTCCCATGTCTATTATTTTGTCAGCATAAGAACACGTGGATAACAACTGGCTACTGCAATTTGGATCATTTGACAAAATGCAAAAATCTCAAAACCATCTAAATTCTATAATTGCTCTAAACACCTTTGGCTAACAACGAATTAATAGTGATTAATCACTGGAAAGCAGCTTCAATTCAGTTCCATAACAGATCAGTTAAGAAAAATCATGATATATTGAAAAGTTTAATTCATTGTATTGAAATTCAGGCCTATCAAGAGTTACCATTTGAAGGACACAATAAAACACAGGAATCAAACAATAAGGGTAATTTTCTGGCTATATGTGAAGCAGTAGCAGAATACAATGATTGTTTAGCATTGCATTTAGATTTCATGAAGAAAAATGCCAACTGCATATATTCCGGACTTTCAAGTGCAGTTATTGTTCACATTGAGCAAAGATTTGTTGAATTGTTTGTTGAATCTGAAGCTTTTTCACACTTATGAAAAAATTATTGATGGAAATGTTTTCATCTTTGGATGTCTATAAAAGCATATTGGATTTAGAAGGAATGAAATGTGAGCTGAAATCAGTTTATGCTGCAGATTTTGCAAAGCAAGTGTCAAACATCCAAGAAGTCGCAGACATAATTTGGGAGCTTGAACTAAATCAAGGTCTGGCTGAAGTAACAAAATGACATCTGATTTTGACCATACCTGCCACATGTATTGGGTCATCCCATAAATAATGCATGTTTTTTTATACTTCTTTTATTTTTCAAAATTAAGATAAACAAAGTTCTTTAATCTAAAATATACTCTCCTTCATTTTCTACAATGCTCTTCTGGTAGACTTGCAAGGCCCCTTTTCCAAAATTCACTTGTCCATGATGAAAAATACACCTCCAGTACTGTTCTGACCTTGTCTACTGAATTCATATTTTTTCTGTCCAAATGATTTTGAAGACTGTGGAATAAATGATAATCAGATGGGGCAATGTCTGGCAAATATGGTGGGTGGGGCATCATTTCTCATTCAAACTGCCTTTGGAATATCATCCTTGCTGTATGTGACTGAGCATTCTCCTGATGGAAGAACACCTTTCGTCTTGAAACCAAAAATGGTCATTTTTCTTCTAGTGCTGACTTAAGTCGCTCAAACTGACTTCCTGCTTTTATAACAAGTTGATGCAGGTAGTTTATCCTGTCCCCCTCTGACTTTTAGTTCATGCAATTGAAAAGAATCACATTATTTATGAGATGACCCAATACTTACTGTGAGAAATCGCTTTCTTCATAAAAGTGAGTAGATAATTGTGTTCTCAAAATGAAGAGATGAGTAATTTGGTTGCCATTTCCATGACTAAAGATCTTTTGAAGAAGATGAAGATAGTGTGGTGCTAATACATTTTATACCAAAGTGATCGATGGATTTGCCAAAAAGAAATGAAGGATTTGAACTAATTTACAAATAAATTTTAAATAGCTCATTATTCGTAGATTCTATTATTTTCTCAGATTTCTTTTGTAACCAATAACGGTCATCATGGCAGACCTATCACCAGCATATTGCTAATGGGGAAACATCAAGTCCAGTGGAGAAAAGTATCAAACCCAAAGCATGCTCTGTTGTTAGAAGTGCATTTTCTCACATTAAAATTTGTTCACATCACATTCGCAGATGGAGTGGGGCTCAGTAGTTTTTGGTGAGGTTTCCCCTACCCCATTCTCGACCTTGGTGATTGGCTTGCATCGTGGGTTGCATGCCTTGGTTTCTAAGTCACCCTTTGCCACTGTTGTGCATTATATACACCCAAATCCATCTATTGTTCCTGCCTTCATTTTCTTTAGATTTCTATTAAATTTCACCTTCTAAGCCCATATTAAGTACTAGTATAAACCAGTCCGCCTCAGAACTACCATCCTTTGGTAATCCCTCACTTTTCACAAGCATCAACAACATCAATATGCCAGTCTAGAAGGCCTTAATAATATCGATCACAGAAACTGAAGGATGTCTCTATCATATAACCTTTGCATTTCCTTGTTGGAGTTGACAAGCGGTTCACTGTTAAGATGAAAAATATCACAGACAAACAGTCCATTATATTTTATCAATAATATAATTTTGTTAGTGACTATAATAGAAGCTTCAGTTCTTATTGATAGCCCTGTGGATCATATTGTCAGTTCCTAAATGGCATCAACTTCAGCAGCTGACCTTGGCAAAGTGTAGTAACTATAGTATCTATGAATGATAGACAGCGACATCTTCATTTAGTTTAGCCATGAGTTATAAAACTTCGTTGGTACTGCTTCGCTTCTTTAAGGATGACTTTGTTGATGAGGATCTTTGACATAACCCCAAACTTCTTCCTTCCTGCTCATTGGTCACCACATTGTTTGTTTTATAATGGATCTTGAATGAATACATTCAAACAATCAGTTTACTGCTTAAGCATAGCATTAAAGTATACAATGGTCCTGTTGTTTTTGGCCTTATACATATAACAAATGAATAGAAATAATTTTTTTGAAACACAAAAATTTGTTTTTTTAGAATTTTTGCCGTTTTTGGGTGGGTGGGGTGGACCTATTTATTTATTTCCTGAAACAAGTGTTATTAAAATGTAAAACTTATTTGAACAAAAGTTAAAGGAAATGCAAAACAAGAGGTTGTAACTTTCATATCTTCCTTAATAGCATTAAACACTTTCATCTCTTACTTGTTTCAGTCACTGGGTTGCAGCTATGCTGGGGCATTGCCTTGTCTCTTTGCTGAACCATTACATTACAGGAACATAAACATACCAACAACCAATAGAAAGATACACACACATATATTTATGACAGGTTTCATTCTGTTTCCATCTACCAAATCCACTCACAAGCTTTTGGTTGACCTGGGGCTATAGTAGAAGACACTTGCCTAAGGTGTCACACAGTGGGGCTGAACCTGGAACCATTTGGTTGGAATGCCAACTTCTTACCACATAGTCATGCCTGCGCCTACTACTTGAGTTTTGCAAAGCAAGAATCAAAATCATATTGCTGATATCATTCACAGGGAACTTCACTATGAACTCACTATACACATTCGCAGTAATAATCTCTGTTTTAAGATAATATTGTTTAAAATTATAGTAACATTAAAAGTTAAAATTAGAGTTGCTGAAAATAAATAATGTTCAAGAAGTAAAAGAAACATTGTTTAAAATACAATTAAAATATATAGCCTTAAGCATAGATTATTCATCTTTTTGTCATTTTCCACACAATTCTATTGTATTTAGCGATTTCAGATCAACTAATAGTCGTGGTACTGGAAGCTCAACTTAATTACTGTTTGGACTGAAATAGAGTCATTTTGTATCACCGTAAAAATTGTAATCGTAAAAATGTGAACTCTGTTTGACATCGGATATTGGGTTTGGTACTTCTATAAAATTTCAATTGAAACGTTAAACCACCTGCTCAATCTCAGGTAACAGAGTTGCATTGTATTGTTTAGAAAAGCTTTTATGGTAGACTTGTGGACTGTGCGTGAAGTTTTAACAAGAAGCATAATAAATAAAATAAAACGTATGAAATGAAAACCGCGACAAATTTGGAGCACTCACTACAGAATTACTACAACAATAATAAAAATGTATCTCTGTTGTAAAGAAAGGAATTAACACAAAGTTCATGGCTGACTGCTAGTGAGGTGTATTCTTCGTCGGAGTTGAGTTGCGGAAGAGGTAGGGGATGGTTCAGAGAAGTCAGTCAGTGACTGAAAGGAAGAGGGGGTCTCTTCGTAAATCTGTTAAATACCGAACAAGCTTTGTCTGTGTCACTCCACGTGCTAACAAAATATTGTTAGCTGCTGTTAAAGGTTCACATGACACCCCTTCTATGTCTTTATTTTGTTTATCTTTCTGTCTGCCTCTCAATTTCTTTTGTCCTCTCCTTACCTACGGCTGAGTCAGTTTGTTTGTAAATCTTTTCTTTTGCCTTTCTTTCGTCTTACAAGAAAAATATTCGTGAAAGCGGGATAAAATGGACTGCTGAAAGGTCAGTATGTGAGGCGATTAAGATAAACGGCTGTACGTGTGTGTAACCTTAAATAAAAATATCAGTGTCTACAGATTTCTTTTCATACAACCCCATAGTGTTTTAATGTATACTGCTGCACATGTATCACTTCCCTACTTTGCACAAGTTCGACCTATGTGACAGGGTGTCGTAATTGACTGCCTTTATGTCAGTAAGCTAGTTTCCGGTATAGATGTGTGAGGCTAGTTGTTTGATTCCTTTGTAGATAATATAAGAATAAATCAGTTCTGAATGCATCCTGCATATTAATAGCCTTTACTTCTAGTTTACAAAGTGTCGTCTGTAATAAGCTTGTTTTGATGAGCAAAAACTTGAAATTTCAAGGGTGCAACAGTTCAAGTGGTTTCCAAGGGTTTCTTCCACTAGGGTTCAGAACATCATTATGTATGTAGACCTTTCTCATACATTAATTCATTTGAACTTTGATGTCATGTCTGAAGTGTAGATGAGCAACAATCATTAAAGAGCATTTGGGGCTTATGTCACTGAGCAAACTAACGATCAAACGCATTCCAGATACGACTATCCTGTCTATTTAAAGATGTCTATGATTTCAGTATCAGATGTATCGTTCCCTTTTTTCCATGATAGTAAGATGTAATGTAAGGTAGATTTGGTTGCTATTTCTGACAGGTTGAGTGACGCGTTAGAAGCTCTCTCGTGACTTGAAATAAAATTTGGAGGTAAGTTATTGTTGAAGGAAATTTGGATACTATTTGTAGTGTGACCTTTGGGTTAGTGTATTCGGCTCACGATCATAAGGTCGTGGTGGGCTCAGTTCCTGAACGAGCGGCACGCAGTATCTATCCTTAAGCAAGGTGTTGCTTCACTTAGCTGTAAATGAGTACCAGCTGGATGTGGGTACAGCTCTCTCTCCTCAGCTGTCCTAGATGTGCCGCTGAGTTAAGGGGTGATGGCGTCTGTGTCTGTTCACAACTACGTAAAACAATTAGCGAAAATATGATATATGATACTAAGCCACACGCGCTCATGAATGACATGCAGCAGGCTGATCAATTACGTAGAGTAAAATAGTTGCATCCAAGGAAACTAGTGGTTTTCGCCACTGTTTACAATTTTGTTCCAATTGTTTTCAAATTTGGTATATGGATGAAGTTTTGTATACTAATTATGAAAATGAAATTCATTTTCCCTATAAATCCATAGTTAAAAAAGTTATTAGCTTTTAAAATTTGCAAAATTTGGGTATTTTAGCCAATCAGAAGCGAGTATTTTACATATCACCGTAGCGATAATTTCTATTTCCATAGTAACCAAAACAAAGAGGCACCACGTGTTGCACAGCTGATTGCGAAGAACTGTTTCTATAGCAACCAAAGATGCTGCGCATGCGCACAAGGAGGAGAAGGAGATACGAGAAAGATAATTTATAAAGTAGTAGTTTAATGTTTTGACATGCCAATGCTCCCTCTCCACTGATGATGGAAGAAGCAGCGAACGTGCTGTTTTCTGATTGCCTGAAAATTTTGAAAATTATCACACTTTGAATGCCTGTAACGTTTTTGCAAAAATATTTCTAGAATAAATGAATAACAAATTCGGATTCAGCGTAAAAAATTACATCTATATGATACATTAAGAATTTTTTTTAAAGATAATTGTAAACAGTGACGAAACCACAAAGATCCGTTTTCTGTGTCCTATGCATGAAACTATTAGTAGCTCGCAACTTTACACTGTGTACATTAGATGATATCTCTCACTGGATGAAGTATTACTCATTTTGTTGATTTTATCTTAACGGAAAAGTAAACTATATACATACACACACACACACACACACACACACATATATATATATAACAATTTAGGTCTTAATAGACACAAGATGTGATCTATTTCTAGCGCATTAATTGTCCACGTTAGTGGTCGACGTTATTTTTAAAAATGTACCTTAATCCCCTGAGATTGCAGATAATATTTCTGAATCTCTTTGATTCTTTAGATGTGCTGGCCTCCTGATAATTAATCGATATTAATTAATATATGATTAATTACCAGATTTTATAATAATATTTTACCCATTACCCATGTTCTCATACTGAATATATACGACGCAGTAAATATTTTCTGCAGATATATTCCTGGA
>NC_068981.1:177409527-177411248 GCF_001194135.2 Octopus bimaculoides | reverse complement strand
ACATATATATATATATATATATATATATATATATCGTGCTAGTTCGTTTAACACGACATACGATTTCACTTCGGAAGCATTGCACTTCCTGAACCACATAAAACAGCCTACGTGTCACCTTCGCTGTTTTACACTGCAGTTTTATGCCCGCTGCAGTTTTATGCAACACGTCCATTCTTTTTCTTCTTTTAAAAATTACATTTTAGCATTTACATGATCGAAATAAATATCTCGTTAAATAACTTTTAAAAACTTACAAGTAGAAGAGTTATCAAATAGGAAACCGAAACATATTCCACTAATATTTGTTCTCAAAAGTTAAAAAGTTGTCGCTTAATCTGCTTCTAAACAGCTACCAAATTTCCCTGAAACAAATAGTGAAGATCAAATCACTTAACCCATTTCATTTTATAAGAAAGACGGAAACTAATAAACTAGTGATATAACTGCGATCTAGGAGTATGACGCTTTCCTTTCAGTTTCCCGAATGATATGCGGGGGAAATATTGTTTAAGTGTAATTTGGAGGATTTGGAGCCAAAAGTCTACCACCACTAGGCTCGTGTTTAATCTATAACAAATTCTAACGAAGCATATTTAGTGTGGTTGTTTCTTCTATCTTTTCTATCCGTTTTCGTATCAGGTAGGATGTTAGGTTGCATGTGTTGGCAATAACCATACTAAGATTCATTTGAGTTTCCAAATATTTTCCTAATACCACATTGTATTTACATATGTGAATTTAAAAAATTAATATTGTGTCAGTGGTACCAGGAATATAACGAATATTCGCTAATCGACACGACTAATTAAGACCTGTGAATAGAGGAGAAAGATGTTGAGAGACTACCAGATGGAAAAACGACCGACTTATGCAGATTCCGAAGTCGCTCTCTGATGAGGTTGAATCTACCAGAATAGCCAAGAGTAGTTGAATGTTCTCGCCTTTAAATAACTGTTAACCTGGAAGGTTATGGAACCTGTTTGGTGGAGAAACTTGCACGCTTCCTTTGCAGTCACCGGCTAGGCCATATATAAAACAGTGCGTAAGCGTTAATACTTTTTTCTTTCTTTTATGGCGACTATTTTCCTTTTGTAGAAATATTTTAGATTGCAATTTTAGACTAGATAAACCTAAGAACTGCGGTTCGAATCTCAACCGGGTTCTTCTCTGTTTGATACGTTGAACGTAAAAGTGAAAAACTGGATAAATGTAACCACCCGACTTCGGGGATCGAGTGGACATTGCGCCTCATTTTTTTTCATTCTTGCATATTATCATTTTATTTTAATTACCCCGATTTTATGTTTGCGTTTTGTACTGTCTTTATGTTTTGTGATGTCTTAAAAATTCTATGTATAGCCCTTTATGGGTAATAAAGAAATCGGTATTTCGTCTGCTACTGCATTCTGAGTTCAAATTCTGTCGGGGTCGATAAATTAAGTACCGGTGAAACACTGGGGTCGATGTATTCGACTATCCTTCTCTCCCAAATTTCAGGCCTTGCGCCTATAGTAAAAAGGATTATTAGGATCACATCTAAGGCGGCGAGCTGGGAGAATCGTTAGCACGTCGGGCGAAATGCTAAGTGGTATTTCGTCTGCCGCTACGTTCTGAGTCCAAATTCTGCCGAGTTCGACTTTACATTTCAACCTTTCGGAGTCGATAAATTAAGTACCGGTGAAACACTGGGGTCGATGTATTCGACTATCCTTCTCTCC
>NC_068981.1:177401772-177408191 GCF_001194135.2 Octopus bimaculoides | reverse complement strand
AAATACTGGCTTGTACTGAATGAGAAACTATTATATTCCCTGTAATATATCATATTTCATTGCAATTATATTCAAAGTCGTCAGGTCAGTCCTTGGCTGTGTTTAAATAACAAACATCTCATGCGTTTGAAAAACGTGACAAGCCATGGCGGCAGTTATTGTAAGGGAGATAATCATTTCTAGATTAATCATGGTGAGGTTAGAAGTTTGAATTTTAAATCGAAGAATAACGAAGACGATGAGTTTTTTTTTTGTTTCAGTCATTTGACTGCAGCCATGCTGGAGCACCGCCTTTAGTCGAGCAAATCGTAAACACACCAGCATCGGTTGTCAAGTGATGCTGGAGGGATAAATACAGACACACACATATATTCGATGAGCTTCTTTCAGTTTCCGTCTACCAAGTCCACTCACAAGGCTTTGGTTGGCTCGAGGCTATAGGAGAAGACACTTTCCCAAGGTGCCATGCAGTGGGACTGAACCCGGAACCATGTGGTTGGTAATCAAGCTATTCACCACACGACCACTCTTGCGCCTATAGCCACTCCTTATTTTTTTATACTCATTACAAAGATCTTAAATTTTAGAGTTGCAGGTAGTCATGTATAGTACCATTTCATCTTGTTTTGAAATCATCAGCATAACATAACCCTAAGCAAATAAATTACGCCGAATTAAACATTTTACGAAACGAGACAGTTTAGATGACATTAATAGAATGTGTATTCTCTTTTTTTAGTTTCTTCATTGATCGTCAATAGTTCTGTAATTGAGTGAGAAAAAAAGTAGGCAAGTCCGACATATGGATAAATTGTTTCCAGAGATTTCTACCTTGTGAAAGAGTTTTTAATGTTCCTATCATAATCTTCACTATGAACGAGTTTTGCAAGCCGCTTTTACGTAGATAATAGTCCGAAACTGCTATTCCGTAGTACTTTATCTTTTGTTATGTTAGAAAAGGTATTTCTTTAGACACGTATCATCGTCAGTTTGTGTGGATATATTTAGAATTCACAGCCAACGTAATTTCAACACATGGTATGCCCTGGCGGCAGTTATTGTAAGGAAAATAATCATTTCTAAATTAATTAGAGCACGGTTCGAATTTTAAATCGATTACACAGAATCTCTTGGAGATGTCACATCTGAAGATACAAATGTAATGGGGGAAATACTGAGTATTCTAGAAGCATACACTAATAGTGATAAGAAACGATGGTAGATGACAGTGAGACGCACGAGGGGTTAAGGGATCTTGTTAAGTTTGGCATGAGGAAGAGACAAAATTGTGATTTTAAATTCCCCCAAAATAGTACGTTCTCAGATGTAACAGTGTCATAAACGAGTCACTCCAGGACAACAGAAAATCTTATGTAAATCTGCGGCTCCAGAAGACGTTATAGAAAAAAGAAGTAAAGAATCGAGAATCATATTGCGCTAAGTTGAGTGCATGTAACCGAGGTACTAAAGAAATTAATTTGCATAAAAAGTTCAGTTGCTTAAAATAATGGAGCAGTTAATAATTTAATGTGTAGATACTTTTACCACCAGAGAAAGCAAATTTGCTGGATCTTTTTTAAAACGGGGGCCACATTTTTCATTAATGTTTTACGTAGTGTTTTTGGTACCGAAAGACTTTCAAACTTCGTATACTTATCTATTTTGTGTTATAGAACAGAAAAATATTTTTGTATTCGAATTTATTTCATGTAAAAAATTGTCTTATTTCGATAATTTCAACCAATCACTGACGTCCATTCAGCCGATATACATTAAGTGCCGACTACATAAACAAACGATTCTTCGTTTTATTTGCTTTTTTCATTTTAAATTTGCTTTAACCCTAACCCTAGGACGTCAGTGATTGGTTGAAATTACAGAAATACGACAACTTTAACATGGAATAATTTATGGATTTCTTTTTTTTTTTAAGAAGACTAAGAGAAAAAGATGTTTTATATGACACATTCTACCAGTGTTCCAAGTTTCAAAGTGTTTCGTTAATGAAAAATGTGGCCCCCGTTTTAAAAAAGATCCAATTTGCTCAGCAAGATCTTTGTACACACTGACAACTAAAAATTAAAGGAAACTTTGCTGTTGTGTACTTCGTACTCGATGCTTGGGGAGACGTTTTGCTTTTTTTCTTCTTTAAAATATCAGCGCATTATATACAGACTACTCGGATTTTTCTTACACTGTTTTTCTTACGCTATCAATAATCATTCACGCGATTTGATTTATTTTATCTAAATTAAGCTGTTCCAACCTTTGTAATGTTTGTGAACGACACTGATCCTATTGATTATTTCTCAATTTTCAAATATTTTACTCTGCAAATTTTGGTATGTTCGTATTTTGTAGTAAATCACTAGTTTTATTTAAACATGTCGAATAAACTTGATTAAATGTAAAAACATTAATGAAAACTATTCCAGCAATGGTTTTAATATTTTGGAAGCAGCAGGCACGTTCATAAGTTGTATGTTACGTTATCCAGCGCTCCAGGTTGGTTCAGCTTCAGTCTCTTGTCTTAAGGGTTGAAGTTAAATCTTTATTTCGAATTAAAATACTTTTATACATTAAAAAAAATATTTTTCCTCCATTTCTCATATCCTGAATGAAACGGAAGACGCACACAAAGATCCAGATGATGTCGCTGTTTCGTCATTAGATTACTTAATTCAAATCTTCAGGCAATTTCATGATGAATATGAGGAAATATAGAGTAGGATAAAACTGAAAATATCTAAAAGCTGTGTTGATATCACGTGCTGAGAAGTTGAGAAATTATGAGAAAAAAAAATTTGTCATGTGTTCTTGACTTTAGAAATGCTGACATGCATCGTTGTGAAATGCAGATTCAATTAGAGGTAAGGTGCAGAATTACACTTGGAATGGAATATTCTGGGTGTCACCAACTCTCGTATTAACACTATAAGACATTTTCATGCAGAATATTTACTTTACACCTAGTTTAGATTCGTATAAAATATTCAGTTATATGATAGTATAAGTTAGTGGAATGTCCTTTATGTATCTGAAAAGGAATATTCTTATATCGAATAATTACTAAGCCAGTTGCAGTTGTCATTGAGGTACGTAGTCTTCCAAGACCTTGAGGTTTAAAACGGATGCCTCCAGCTCGCAACACCATGGTCAGTTTCTATCACCCTTTAAATTAAAATTAGTAGTAATTTCTGATTTCTTGTTATTTTCTCCCTACCTGTTTGAAACTATTACATTGCAAATATTGCATCATCATTAGGAGTAAGAATTGGTCAGCATAGTTCTTGTTGTTGAAGTTGACAGAGTTTAGAACATAGTCACGTGACAAGCACTTTTTTCAAGAAATTTTTTCTCAACTTTGACCCGATTGTTGTTGAGGTTGTTAATAAAATATCTGGATAATTGTTGGTATTTCACAATCAATATTCTTTTCTCTATTGGATTCCAAGTCAATTTTTCCCCACACTAATGTCTAGTTTGATAATTTTCAATTTCCAAAAAATAATATCTAATGTGGGATAAAATGAGCCATGACTAGTTTCAATAATAATTTCTTCTCTTTAACTGCACGGTGCATATATCGGGAAGAGAGCCACTGCAGCAGATCGTGAAAGAAGCTATTGAGAATATTTTATGTCGAGTGTTTATTTTATTTAGTCGAGTTTCGTTAATTTCATATCATGTGCTATTTTCCCACGATCCACTTTTATTTGAACTCGATCTTCTAAATTTTTGTTGCATTTCTGATCTTTCAGGATGATTATTGGTATGTATGAGTCTGTTTTCAAACGTAGTTCTGGAAAATTGAAGAGGCAAATTTACCTTACCTTGGTTTACTCATCTGACTTGGCTAAATTCATCTTTTATATGCTCAAAGAGAACGATGATAATTTTTTGAAATAGTGTTCAGATTATGTTATAATGTTTTTAATGCATTTAGAGAAAATCATTTGCTTTAGCTGATATAGTTTTTGTAAGGTTGTGAACATTTGTAAAAAAATATATTTCTTCTATAAGTCAAAAATGCAATAAAAACTCCTCATTGTGCGCCCTACCTATGTAAAAGTATAATCAATTTCTTGCCATTAGCCACATTGAAAAATGTTGTCCGAAGTATGCAGAAGGTTTGACATCAGTAAAATTGTTTTTAAGATAATATAATGTAATTGACGTTTGGGAAAAAGTTGCAATACCATGTCTATTTTCAACATGTTTATACTCTATAATGCTAAGTATGATGTTAGATAAAATCTAGTAAAATTTTATTCAACAAAAAATATTGACGAGATAAAAGCTGAAATCGTTTGTAGACCATCGGTTGTGCACTTAGTTGAGTTCCAATGTGTGGAAGTGGGATGAAACTTATAACAGAAGTTTTAGAGCGACGTGTAAAACTTCACTCTTGAATCATTTCTACATGAAAGTTCTGCTTTGAATAGTTTCTTTCTTTTTGTAAGCTGCCAGTTTATGGAATTCCGTCGAAGCAAATTATGACCAAGAAAAAACAAAAAATAAGATACAATATAAAAGCAACAAATCCAATGTACATATTTCCACTTGACAATGAGCATAGTTAATTCCCCTCCTCCCTAATAGCAATTTAGTATTATCCCGATCCACGGTTTTTCTATGCAAATTTGTAATTCATAATAACTTGAACATTTTCCAGCCCACTGGTGCATTATTTTTTCATCAATTGCTACATCTCATAGGATTGATTGTTTTCAGGGATTGTCAGAAAGTATAAGTATTTAATAGCTAATAAACCTTTCATAACGGGTTTTTAAGAGTATGTTCCCTTAACAACACAAATCATTCGCACACAAAGGTTAAATCAAACAGCATAGGATAAAACGGACAAACTATTTTCTAATTTTAGCTGACAGCATGAAATCCTGTGGTGATTGGGTATGAGAAAACAAACCGAGGAAAGTATATGGTACAAGCAATGTTGTTTGCCTTTGTTTGAATTGTCTTACTGAATAATTTACTCATACCAATGATATTTCTATAAAAAAATAAAATAAATAAGAGGAGGTGGGATCAGAGAAAGCTGAGGGACTCGCTAAAACGGGAGGGAGACTAGACTGCACTAAGAAAGGTTTCAAACACGTTACGAAGACAACATGATGTTGACATATGTAAAGCTGGAAACATTTAGTTTTAAATTACCATAATTCACCTTCTTCAGAAAATAATCTTTTCATAAGCATGAAACCTCAGATTCACAGGGGAAAAGGATAGTGGGAATTACAATGTTCTTTTCTTTTCCCCAAAACAATTGTGATCAAAGTGAAATGTTAATCAGCACATCATCAATATGTGTATGGAGGGAGAGGGCATTAAACTATTATTTCATAGTCTTTTATTTTCTATATTTGGGTCTTGAGCAAAGTGTTAAACAAAACAATATGGGAATCCTTTTTACTACTTTCTCCGCTGATATATCGATCCATTTAACCTAATTCTTTCTGTTACAGAAGTCAGCTGGCGTAGATTTCATGTATGTCTACATTTTGATCCACTGTTTGGAAATGAAGCTGATATAAAATCAATACAATATGACATTCCTTTTATGGTAATGTTTATCTATCCATCCATCCATCGTGTGTGTGTGCGCATGTGTGTGTTTTATTTGTTTATTAAAATGAACATACACTTAAGATTATTTCTTCTTTTTAATAGACATTTGGTCTTATAGCCAGACTGATATTATTTGGGTAAATTTATATAAATATGTTTCTGAATTTATTCTGTAAATGCTGGAAATACGCCAAATATTTAATATCTCTTATGTCCTTCCATAAATGTTCCCGCTGGTGGCAGTAGTAGCAGTCTGAATTCTATACATAGTTTGAGCTGCAGCAGAAAAAACTTTGCCAAATATTTGGAGTCAGGTTTCATTTATTTCTGGGGACTCACCCGATTATGATGAAGCAAAGTGGCTACGTGCTTTCACTAAAAAATGGCTTCCACGTCTCTCACCGACGCTAAGTAATACCACCCTAACGTATGCATTTCTTCCAGTTTCGAAATAGGCGCTTGTCGGACAACATCAGCAGCAGCAGCAACAGCAGCATTTACATTCCTCCGTATTCAGAGTTGATAACGGATGAGGTGGGGTTAGGAAAGAGGAAGAGACTAAGAGAAGAAATAGTTTCCGCGGCAACCATCACACTTTAGGTTTCTGAGGGGCGGTGTCTTTTATATTGTGCAATTTGATACATTACACTGGATAAGCAGGGAGCCGGATGTTTAAGGGTGAACTTCTGGTCAGGACCTTGTTTCAGAAATAAAATATAGTTTGCTCTGTAGTTCATAAACTAGGATTTGAGAGGTTGAAGAACTTATTTTTATGGTTTTATTTCGGTGAAATAGGTTTGGGGTAAGGCCCGGCGTCTTGACTTTGGGAC
>NC_068981.1:177396141-177400165 GCF_001194135.2 Octopus bimaculoides | reverse complement strand
AGTGTCACAATAGAGGTGTAAAAATAATGTGTGTATATATATATATATATATGATTTGTTAAATGGAAATTTCAAATTTTGTAAAGAATTAATACTTATATATGACTGGTACCTATTTTTATCTACATCGGAAGAATGAAAGACGAAAATTTCTGTGCATGAATGGATGAATATTGAT
The DNA here is from genome assembly GCF_001194135.2 of Octopus bimaculoides. Classification (NCBI taxonomy): domain Eukaryota; kingdom Metazoa; phylum Mollusca; class Cephalopoda; order Octopoda; family Octopodidae; genus Octopus; species Octopus bimaculoides. The sequence goes on along the minus strand of NC_068981.1, from coordinate 177,399,987 downwards.
CTGTAAAAAAGAATTCACAGTTTCTTTATAAATATATTTGCTTAAAAAACGACAAATGGTCTGCTAACACAACAGCTTGACACATCAAGAAACCAAACGGTGTGCTAATATTACCACTAAAATTAAATAAGCATAATCATTATATTATTAAATTATCAAATATTTTTGCCACTAAGTGATCTTATTTTCTTCATCTTGAAATACGATTAAGTTTAATCTAATGCAAAAAACAAACTAACAAAAATAAACCTACATTTTTTTTTCTATTTTGAGAATGACTCGCGGAGTGACAATAACGAGAACCAAAGTGTCGGGCTTTGGGCAACCTTTGAATATTCAAAGTACAATTCAAACAGGAAAGACTACTTATAGAAGAAAAGAATAGAGGGAAAGGACCGAAAATAGTACTAGTACACAAATGTATGGGCAAAATTTGGGTGGGGCTGAGGTAGAACCTAAATCTTCTGCTTGAAAAACTTTTGAATTATAGAAGTAAAACCAGAAGTTTATAGAAAAATCATAGCAAGTTAAGTTAATTGATGAAAATCTAAAAACTATAATGCTGCTCCAACAACAAATATTGCAAAATGTTTTCATCACGAAATGATATTTGATGACATTTTTATGCTCATCATAGCAAGGAAGAAGGAAATCAGGATAAAGTAGGTCTCTTATTCTTCGAAAATCTGAATATGTTGATAACCTTAACAACATCTTCATTTGTGTATGCTCGTACAATTCAGATTAGGGTTAAATGGTTCAGACGATTTTGTCCCATAATATTCTGTAGATAACTCTTCAGTTTTCTAAAGGTATTAAGAGAATGCTCAAAGGAACACAAGACGTCACCGCAGTCACGAGACACTTTTGAAATAACAGTTTTAACGAAGTTTTTCGCTCCAATTTTCACCGAAAAATCTCAACCTAGCCCAAATCAAAGAAAGGAGAGGCTGTCTATTGTACTATATTAGAGTAAAATATAAGAGACAATAGGGGACGATATTAATTAAGAAGATGAAATAGAACTAGTTTAACTGGTTTAGAAAGAAAAGAGTCGGTAACTATATTTGTTTACAACCAGCGAATGAGATGTGAGGAATAAGCCTATTAACAAGACACCTTTAAGTTTAGAAGTGGTTTCACTGCAGAGTAATAACTGCGATAGCATAAGAAGCTAGCACGCAAGGCAGCATCATGTACACCCATAGATAACAATAGCAAATAAATGATACAAGAATGCGACAGAAAGCTAGAAGAGTAATTTCACAAAGATGACATTAAAAGAGGTGGGCTTATCGATGGGGCCAATCAGAGTTAATCGACGTGCTCGCTAGTCAATGCAAAATGATCGATCTATTCTGTACACATGGAAAACGATGGAATGCAGAAAAAACTTGGTAAATGTCTCCATGAGTAAAATAAACTGGAAACAAATGTAAACCTAAAGAAGATGTTATTTACAGTACTTATCTACTGATTCCTGTTTAACAAATTAATGCTTAAGAAACGCACTACGAAGACAAATTAGCGAGGTCAGCCACGGAAATATATCAAGAAAAACCTAACTTCTGCGAAAGTAAAATCACGAACACGGAACAAATCTGTGTATGAAGTCATATTGAGAATAAATTTTGATAACTCGGACAAAGAAATTCTCTAGGTATAATCTGGCATTGATCATAGTGTCATATATTCCAGCCAAAGGAATCTTTAGCCTGAAGTTTCCCATAAACAATACATACTTCTTCCGATTCCTGTTTCGTTCAAACTTTCCAACGCTTTTCTAATAGTGTCCCATTATTCGTTGTATATGATTCCAGTTTTACTTTTCTTTGCCGTTTCTCTTTAGCTTTGGTTCCAATTCTGGAAACTATTTAAAATTTGCTTATACATGAAAGAGAATATCAACTTGAAATCCGTAATCAGAATTCTCCTCTATTCTTTTGGGAGTATAAATCTTTAAAAAAAAATGTTTACATCAATATAAGAAGTTTATATGGTTCATTTTCTAAGTCATAAAACGTCACACGTTTATGAACGTGCCGAAACAGCTATTTCTTTGTGAAGCTTCAAAGTATTACATTTTTCCAATTGTCTAAGTGCATATATTTCAATCATAGCATGATGGTGTAAAACTGATTAAGGCGGCAAATTATCAGAGTAGTTAGAGTATTTGTTTAGGTTCTCTGCACTCTGAGTTCATATTCCGCCGAGATCAACTTTGCTTTTCGTCTTTTCGGGGTCGAGGAATTTTATATCTATCAGTTCAGCGTCAGGTTCGATTCTTCTTCTCTTTCTGTTTTCCTTTCTGGAAGAAATCTGCTGTGGTTAGACGTGGAGAACAATGGGTTCCAGACACTGCGAGGTGTGTCCGCTATCGTCCGTTACTTAACCACCTCTTATCATTTCATAATGATAATTCAGACATAGGCACAGGGTCGGAAATTTAGGGAAGCAGAAGTATGAAAGGTAAAGTTGATCTCGACGGTATTTGAACCCATTATTTTAAAAATAATATTAAGAAGAATGCTTTATATTAACACATAAAGCGCGACGGGCCGCGATCGTGGCCGTCAGGCACAGGTCGACAGGTCACGATCATGGCCCAGAGAGATGCATTTAATTTATGGGCGTTTGATGGGGTCTAATGTCACTCAAACGCTCCGATATCCCACTCCAGAATGAAAGTGGACTAATAGTTCAACTAATGACTTTTCAGATGATGTAAAACTTGCCACCATTATATACCAAGAAGATATTTTAACTATTTTTTTGTTTTTCATGTGTGTATGGTAGTCTCATTTTCATAAAATGTGCTCAGCAGTCCATGCTATGTAAGTGCAAATCCAGCGCTTTATGGGTTAACTACATGATTATACATTTTAATGGGAGGACATAGTAGTTGATGCAATTGACGCAGTGACAGGGATCTTATCTTATTAGTCCAAAAGACGTTTGAACTCATAGCAGAATGAAAGCAAATTGCATAAAACCATAAATTTGTAGAGAAGAGCTATTATTCGATTGAATACAAGAATCGAGAATATTACTGGTATTTATTTTATCAGCCTTGGAGGATTGAAAGACAGTGGACTGCGGGAGGATTTGATCTCATGATATAGAAAGGTGAAATTAAATGCTGTAAAATTTGACGACAACATCGTTTCTGACAACATCGTCCTCAACTATAAAAGCCGTAGCAGTGTCGATAATAATAATTATCGTTTTTAAGCACGAGAGGAAAGAGTCAATTATATCAACTACAGTAAATGACTAGAACTTATTTTCTCAACTCTAGAAAGAATAAAAGCGAAGTTGACTTTGATAAGATTTGAATTCAGAATCTAAAAGAATGCAACCAAATACAGCAGGGAGATTTGCCCACTCCTCTCTCGATTCAGCCAAATTACAAGGCCTGGATTTAGAGATGAGTTGATTATATCTACCCGGAACTCGGAATGAAAGGTCGGAACTAAAGTCCGCAAACAATTTTTGCTCATTGCTTTTCTAATTCACTGATCTAATTTATTACAACTCCAAGTTAGCAGTAATACTGGCCCTATGCTCATTCAGTATTTTTCTAGTTTTTGAGATGCAGTTGTTGCAATATGGTGTTGCCACAATACCCAAGCAGATTTTCTTTCCCATTTGTAGTAAAATTCTGAGAATTTTATTTGTTCATAACTAGGCAAAGTGCAGTATGTGTGTGTGTATGTGTGTGTGTATGTGTGTATTAACAAATTACATACAACCTAAACTTCTATCGCTAAACATACTGGTTCCATGAACAGTTTTTTTTTTTCACGGGGACACAATAACTTTCATTAAGGACAAAGATATAATCAC
>NC_068981.1:177391745-177395967 GCF_001194135.2 Octopus bimaculoides | reverse complement strand
CTTATATATATATATATATATATATATATACTCTTTCTTTTAGTCCCCCTCATACTTCTTTCTTTCCCCTTTTCTTTTTCTTGCTCCTCCTCTCTCACATTTCTTGACCTTCTTTAATTCCTATTTTTCCTACTTGTTTATCTCTTTTGTACGTTTCTCTACGTCCCTTCGATTTCCTCTCGTTCTTCCCCTAATCCTTCAGTCCCGCTGCCCCCAACCTCTCTCTTTTCCTTCCACGTGACCGGTGTTTGGCCAGGCATGATCTTTCTTTCTCGACTGCCGGCCGCAAAGCATCTTTTTAATTCCTGTCTCTTGACTTTCATCCCTTATGTTCATCTCCTATGTTCCTGTCTCAAAGCTTTCACTCTACACACACCAGCTCAACTTGATTCATTTTTATTAGTCGAAAGACACCTCTTTTACTTGTTTCAGTCATTTGACTGTGGCCATGCTGGAGCACCACCTTTAGTCGAGCAAATCGACCTCAGGACTTATTCTTTGTAAGCTTAGTATTTATTCTATCGGTGTCTTTTGCCGAACCGCTAAGTTACGGGGACGTAAACACACCAGCATCGGTTGTCAAGCGCTGTTGTGGGGACAAACACAGACACACAAACATATACATACACACGTATATACGACGGGCTTCTTTCAGTTTCCGTCTACCAAATCCACTCACAAGGCTTTGGTCGGCCCGAGGCTATAGTAGAAACACTTGCCCAAGGTGCCACGCAGTGGGACTGAACCCGGAACCATGTGGTTCGTGAGCAAGCTACTTACCACACAACCACTCCTACGCCTATAAGTAATACAAATCTCGTGTTATTTTCTTGTTTGTATTTGTAATTGTGTAACATGTTCTCCGTTTTTTGTCTTTGTTGTCGTACACATTCGCTTGCTTTCTCCCAAAATATTTAATGCTCTTAGCTTAGATTTTTGTTGGCAGCCAGATTTGAACAAGTGTAACTGCCCGAAACTAAGGATAATTTGGAAACTTGACTGATGAGAGGAGGCTGCGAATGACCCATCCTTTTTCCTGTCTGTCTTCGCATCGTCTATCTGTCCGGATGTTTTATTGTTGTCTGTTGCATTCTTGTTCCATTTTTTTTGGATATATATATACACACATACATATATAGTGATTATATCTTTGTCCTATTGAAAGTGACTCAGTTACGTTTCCCTTTGGAATTGTATTCTGAAAGCCATTGTTCATGGATTCAGTATGTGTTTAGCGCTAGAAGTTTAAGTTGTTCGTAATTTGTCACATATATGCGGAAGGTTAAGGAGGAGTGAAGAGTGGTACCATTTGCATAGATATGTGTTGCTATAGATAACAGCAAATAGGTCATTACTGTACAGAAAAAGAAGTGTAGTAGTACTGAATTTTCATTGTTTAGTTATGGATTATACGATGAAATTAGCTGTTTGGATTTGGATACAACTGCTTCAAGTGTATATGGTCAGTAATGGTATCTGTTTGACAATGTGAAAATTAATCTTTCGCATACTTTCAAGAATGAACGAGTTACCTCGATTCCGAATAATTATAATAAAGATTTCGGATATGTGTATGGAAAGAAGTTTCAGTTCCCATTCTATAATAGCTTCTGCTTTTGGAGGCATTTTAACATCAAACCTTCTCCGTGTACGCACTATGAAATGTTAAACAAAGATAAACATTAGAAAAAAAAAAAGAAGAAAAAAACAGAATATAACTGAGGAGAGAGAAAAAAAAATAATTCAACATGATCAATGACTCAGCAATCGTCTCTTTTGTCTGAGGTCAACTGTAAATTTTAAGTATTTCCTGTTTAACAGGTTGGAGCACAGTACAACGTGACCTACACTCCTACACCCGCTTACGCACATGCACGTGCGTACAAAGAGAAGAGTTTTGGGATTGTATAGCCCAAGTCAGTCCTAACTGAGCAGAGTTTTGTTGTGGTTAATTGGCTTCTGTGACGTCAATATACCGTGTACATCTACATAGACCAGTGGTCATATTCTTATTTTACTGACCCAAAACTGCCAACCCACGTCATTGTTAATGTCAATAATTGTATAAATTCCTGCGATCACGTCTGAATTGCGTAATCATTAGCGTCATCATCATCGTCGTCGCCGCCGTCATAATTTCTCTGTTGCAACCATATGTTGATATCTTTGAGGTTGAATGAGCTTCATTCCTATCGCTGATCAATACGTTCTCTTATTCTTTATATATCTCAATTGAGAATGATGAAGAGCGTTATAACAGAAGAATAAGAAAATTTTCTGGCGAGTAATGGCTTGAAACATTTTGCATTTGTTATTCACCTGAAGAAACATTGACAGGCAGATTACAACCTTGAAACAAGGTGACAAATCAGTTTTTACAAAGAATTTATATAGAGTTTAATCCTCTGACACTAATAAACAAAATTTAGAGGCAAAAACATCAATTAAGATCAACATATTGGGTTTCGAAGGTTTTCTTTTTGTTTGTTTTTCTTTTTGTTTTTTGTGACACACCAGACGCACAAAAATTTTACACAAAAATCAAGGCGGCGAGCTGGCAGAAACGTTAGCACGCCTGGCGAAATGCTTAGCGGTATTTCGACTGCCGCTACATTCTGAGTTCAAATTCCACCGAGGTCGACTTTGCCTTTCATCCTTTCGGGGTCGATTAAATAAGTACCAGTTACGCACTGGGGTCGGTATAATCGACTTAATCCGTTTGTCTGTCCTTGTTTGTCCCCTCTGTGTGTAGCCCCTTGTGGGTAGTAAAGAAATAGCACAAAAATTTTACGTAATGCTCGGGAACGGCCTTTGATTATATATAGCGCAATTTGAGTTAGAAAACCAACAGTTCTTGAGAAACATGCAGACAGAGGACAAGAACCACTTGTCTGTGTATCATAAAGAAACTGAAGGTCATATGAATGAAAGAGTACAGGTGAGCTCGCTAACTGGAAATTGAGCACTTTCACAAATGTCTGACAAATCTTTATGCTGCCAAGTTTCTTTGAATATGTTGGCATAGTTTTTAATAATTATTAAAAAAAAAAAATATTTACCGATTCAACAGTTTCAAATGCAAGCGTATAAGGAAATATGAATGTATGTTAATTCTGCCGTTGGTCGGCAGTTCAATAACTATGTTTCGGGTCACCAAGGGAGCCTCTACGTGATCGAGATGCAGGAAATAGCTGCCAAATCAACCTCAAATCATACACTAGTATCTTAACAGACGTTGAATAATGTGATCTGGATACTCTGCATATAAGAATAAGATAGGTTAGTTACGGATGGAATGCTGTTGAACATTGGTTTGCTCGGTTAGAGTTAAGCTGGTACTAACTATCACAGCAACAAACTATGCATCATCCACATTGCTCACTTCACTATTTGGCGTCGATATCACATTAAGTGATTTTCATTTCATCAACCATATCAAGCATTTTTATGAAACTGCTTCCATTTAATAAAGCACATTCTTTTAATGATTACAAGGCGACATAAACTGGTTCCAAAGATGTTTCGTGGCAAGAGGAGGCTATTACTTTAATCCCAACATTTCTTTAAAAATTGCCTTCCATAGATGGACTTGTCTAATGTTTCATTAAAATATATTTTCGAAATTTCGGTTTGTCTTGCTTTTTGCAAGCACTTTAGGGGAGCTCACGCACAAGAATAAAAGTGTATTTTAATTGTAATCAGAAACGCTTGCTAAGTGAAACAACCTCATTTCTTTATTAGAAATTAATCCTATTGCCCATGCCTTCAGTCGCAAACAGAACTGTGCTGGACTCTGAAGCATTCCCAATGCATTGTTATTTAAATAATATTTGAATGAAAATACTTATACTTCCACTACCATCTGTCTGTGTGTCTCTGTCTGTCTCCCTCTGTCTCTCTCTCTCTCTCTCTCTCTCTCTCTCTCTCTCTGTATATAAATATAATTTAGAGAAGAACCACCAATATACAATTCAAACAATGAAGGAGACCAATCATCATCAAGAAAAGCGTACTCTACAGAGTAGAGTTGTAGAGTACGCTTTTCTTGATGGTGATTGGTCCCCTTCATTGTTTGAATTGTATATTGGTGGTTCCTCTCTAAATTATATTTATATACATATATTATTTATTATAAAATTCAATTTGGTATTACTAAATTGAATATTCCTGTATGTTTGGAATTTTACATTCCCTAATATATATATATATATATATGTATATA
>NC_068981.1:177388900-177391052 GCF_001194135.2 Octopus bimaculoides | reverse complement strand
ATATATATATATATATATATACACATACATATATATATATATAGAGAGAGAAAGAAGTACATGGCTTAGTAGTTAAGGTTTTGCATTCATGATCGCAAGATTGTGGTTTCGATTACTGGACTGGGCGATGTGTTATGTTCTTGAATAAAACACTTCATTTCACGTAGCTCCAGTCGATTCGGCTAGCATGAATGAGTAATCCTGTGATGGACCGGCGTCCTGTCCAAGGAGGGAGAACCCAGGAAACCGGCCTTATGAACCTATAGCACGGGAACGGCCTGTATATATAGTTAAAAATTAAAAACATATTCTGGTATAAACCTTGTAGGATGCTGTGTAAAGCTCGACTACATTGATTGGGTACCTGATGTCAACATCAGTAGGGATGCATATGCTACTGGATTTACTTCAGGAATTCTTTGGTGCCGTTGAGTTTATATAAATAGATCAGAGACGGAAAATAGAATTCATTAGATTCTTTATTCAAATCCGCTACTATTGCTTCGAAACAACTGTATTGAATTTGAATAAAGAATCTCGTGAATTCCATTTTCTGTCTATGATCTGTGTGTGTGTTTGAGGTCGATTGTTATGGCCGGTCAGAGAGTGACCATTCGTTTCACACCTATAAAGCGCTTAGCTGTATAAGTGACTCATCAAACTCAAATGGCTGGAGGCACACAACCTCTCTACAACTGGAGGGAGGAAAACGTCATGGTCAGTTTTGTAAACAAAAATATACTTCCGAGATGACCCTGTAGGTAAAGTTCCAGGTGGGACGAGGTTATCTCTCTTACATCGGTTCCAACCGTGACAATTTACGAAGTTGTTGGCGTGGAGACGGGGATCCCTTTTAAGTAACGTCTGAGCAACCACAGGTCCTCTTTTAAGAAACATCGCGTCCCTTTCCAGCCATGTATGGCGTTTAAAAGAGGAGGGCGTAATTAAATGGAGGCTCCTCGAACAACCGGGGCCATATCAACGAGCGCAAACAATGTTAGCTTTGCTTGGCAGAGTGAGCAAGAATCCTGAAAAACTAGCTTAACGCGGGAGTATTTTTAAACTCCAGAAAAGAAGTGTTTAGTCGATGTTCCCATCAGAGACGTTTCCTGTTGCAAGCTTGGAATTCCCTATTTGCCGATTAGAACCACGCCAACAACTTCGTAAATCTTCTCGGTTGAAACCTATGTAAGGTAGATTACCTCGTCTCGCCTGAAACCCTACTTGCAAGGTCATTCCGGATGTATTCTTTTTGTTTATAAAACTAACTGACCATGACGTTTTCCTCCTTCAAGTTGTCGAGTGATTATGTGCATTTGAGTCTGATGAGTCGCCTATACAGCTAAGCGCTTTATGGTGCAAACCAGTGGTTACTCTCTGGCTGTTCATAACAATCAACCTTCTGAAAAAATATTTTCATGTATTGAACTCCTGATGAATAAATAATAAATGTTGTTGTATATTTGTTTTAAATAATTAGAAACCGCCAGTCACATGACATGTATGAGTTTTATGTGGACTCATCCGTTTTTTTTTTTCTTGCATATATTACGGTTAAAATAAACAGGGACACACAATTGATTCCATTCACGGTTGATGCTATTGTTAAGTTTTGTAATTTGCTTATTTCATACTTGGTAACGCGATTTCAGAAGGGGATAAAAAATAGTTCTGTAATTCTTCAGCATGCTAAAGAGGACATAGTGCTCAAGGGACTAAAAGATTTCAGCGCTTTCCAAGACGATATAGTCGTTTTTGCTAAGACGGAATAGAGCCTGAATAAACGGAAGATTACGCGAGAAACAAGTCAGTGCCAACAAAGAAAAATGTGTTCAAAAGATTACAAGCATCACATTTTTAGACTGTATGATATCGGCAGAAGGAATTAAAGCCGCAAAAGAACTCACTTAAAGAATCATGGCATTAAATTAGCAAAAAAACACCGAGGAACTGCAATCCTTTCTTGGGCTAATCGGATACCTTGGGCGATTCATTTAAAATTTCAGTGAGAAAACAATTAGCATGCAGAAGCTAACTATCAATACACGACAAATATATTATTGCTCTAGTGTTTTAGAATGTGCTTTTGTTTCGGATATATAAAATACTGACAATATATATATATATATATATATATATATATATATATATA
>NC_068981.1:177387473-177388475 GCF_001194135.2 Octopus bimaculoides | reverse complement strand
CCAACGGAGTTTTGTTTCGTGGGTTTTTTTTCTTTTCCTGGTTATTTCGCATGCTTTCAACTTAAAGGAAAGATTTGGCTACTATTTCTTGCACGCCCTGCTACCATGTAACAACTATTTCGGGTCCTTTATTACAATTAGCTGTTACGTGGTAGCAGGGCCTGCTAGAAATAGCAGCCAAATCTTTGGAGGGGAGATACGTTGAATGCACTCGAAAAAACCTATGGAAAAAAATTATTTCACATCGAGGTTACGAACGGGTCTTTTATGAAATATTTACCGTATTTTTAAAGTCATTTTCACTTTAAAATATTTTGCCCATCATAATATGTCTAATGGAAAGGTTAGAGTTTCTTCCTTTTCAGGGTTAAGTTATTTTCAGAGTATTTTCTCATTATGCACGGTTTTGGGTATTTATACCTCAAAACCCAGAATATCTCAATAACTACTGGTCCGATTTACCTGAAACTTGTTTTATTCTGTTCATATTCACATTTCGGGGACATTTTACTTTCAAAGTATTTTTCCATTGTGCGCCAGTTTGGTTGTGTAACATTGAAGGCAAGCAAGCAAGCAAGCAAGCAAGCAAGATTGATCTTCATTTTTAATGCATTATAGATATTTAAACTAAATAAAGGGCACGGATACAAAGAGTATAATAAACAAGGCCATATACATACACGTACAAAAGCACACACACGCACACAGACACACACACACACACAAACACAAAGATACACACACACACAGATACAAACTGATGCGCAGATAAGGATACACACCTTAGAAAAACGGAATGAACTAAACAGAACAAGAGGAAACGTGGGATGGGAGAGTCCTGAAGAGGTTACAGGATGTGTGACGAAATATTTCCAGACAATAATAAGAACAATAATAAATCTGAAGTGAAGAACGGCTATATAGTGCGTGTGTTTATTTGGCAAAACAATTACATATCGATATATATATATATATATATATATATATATATATATATATATA
>NC_068981.1:177374982-177386802 GCF_001194135.2 Octopus bimaculoides | reverse complement strand
ATATATATATATATATATATATATATATATATATATATATATATATACATATATACCGACATCGACCCTCTTGATACTGCCGTTCGAGAGTAAGCGCACGTGAAGGGCACATATTTGGTAGATGTGACGTTTGATGGTTTTACTGGTTTTGGGAAGCGAAGATCACTTTCATGTATTCGTTTCTTGTCAGTATATTTGTGTGGGTTTTCTTACACCATTACCAATGGTTGAGCGCCTGCCAATGCAAGTTTTTGCCAGTTTCTCAAGTTAGGTCTGAGGTGTCTTGCATCGTTTCAGCGTGTATCTCTATTTTTGATTTCCGTGTATTCGGGATTCAGTTTATAGTTCGAAATAAATGACTGTCTCAGTAAGTTGAGCTTCAGGCAGGCGTGCAAAGTATACTGTCATTGCTACATATGAAATTGATGCCTTTTTTTAGGTGATTCTGAGAGCGTCTGATGTGTGTGTGTGTGTGTGTGTGTGTGTGTGTGTGTGTGTGTGTGTGTGTGTGTGTGTGTGTGAGAGAGAGAGAGAGAGAGAGAGTGCAGGGTTTCTTTATTTTAACCACCACTATATTTCTCTGTTTGTGTATAAATTTCTGTAGCTACATTTGAAGGAGCAGATTGGTAGTTTCAAGTACCTTAAGTAATTATATCCCTTTACTATGTCACATAGTAATCATTTTGCGAGTCTAATCCCCCTGACTTCAACTCTTGACCTGTGACAATCATTTAGGTGACATTTGTCCAAACGTTTCAGTTCATAGAAAATAGAAAAACAAAACTACCGTAAATTACACGAGATAACTTGGAGATTGCAGAACAAGACTCCACAGAGTAGATATTGCGTCCTTAGCAGCATTTTGCGCTAACACAAATAATGAACGTGTTAAATGGTCTCCACAAAACGTGTCTATATTAAAGAACAACTACAATGTAAAAATATATTAATGAAAAAAGAAAAAAAGGGTATAAATTTTCAATTATCTGCATTCCAAAGCCAAAGGCTGCATCCAAACTGTTATAACAGTTTGATGCTAGCGAAATAATATGGGTGCAATCTATTTTGATTCTAACATGAGATGAAAGCAAATAAGTTTCCCTGGAACTTCCTTATTACACCCATTGCCATGCCAAGTGCGAGCGAGAATATACTGATCTTTGATAAAAATTATTTTCTGTGACGTTTACAATTCTAGTGAAAAGAAATCATTCTGAGGAGATAGATGCAGTCTATCAATTACGCATATGTAGTATATGTTGATAAAAATGTAGTCCATCAAATACGCATAAAAATGTAGTCCATCAAATACGACGCTTCATCAATACGCATTTATATAAATGAGCTGATTCTCACTCTCGTTGAATTCCCTTGATTCCAAAGTAGGGACCACTTTGCGAAATGTAATCGAAGCGTTTCAGCTTTATGGTAACAAGAAAATATATTATATAACACTACTTTGGCAAAAAAAGGGGGTTAATTTATGTTTATACTGTATAATGTTTGTACTTTTTTCAAAAGCAACATCAAGTTTACTGAAATCTGGATTATTCTACAAGAGCGCGCGCACTCACGCGCGCGCGCGAATAAAAGTAAAATTAAAAGAAAGTTCTATTAATAAATATACGAAGAGAATATATTTTATTCCTTTCATTTCATTAATGAAACAAAATGGTGATTCGTAGTGAGACGAGTTTCTCCTTTGCCATACAGCTGTACAACCAATTAATGTATACATGAAAATATGTATGTATGTATGTATGTATGTATGTATGTATGTATAGGTGTTTGTGTTTTATGTAAAATCATAAAACAAACATCAGCTAAAAGAAACATTGTACGGTATTCTTAAGTAGAGCATTAAATTTACTTTTACTAGGAAGAAATTGGTTGGTTTCGTCTGACGAAGCCAATCACCAGCGAAACTTTAATTTTTATAAATCTATAAAAAAGATGTGTTTAAAATCTGTCTGTCTGTCTGTCTATAATTGGTAAAGGGGACAACAAACATTAAGGCTAGGCAGGATCACCAATAGTGAACTATTGGTGATCCGAAAAAAACCGCGTATCTCGGAAATCCGTGGTCCGATTTACGCGAAACTTCTGTTATTCCGTCTGTATTCACATTTCAATAGTACCTTACTTTCTAAGCATTTTCCTCATTATACGCCGATTTGGTTATTTATAAAGGTACCCGAAAAACCGCGTATCTCGGTAACCCATGGTCGGAGGTTACGAACGGGTTTTTTACGAAACATTAACCGCATTTTTAAAGTCATTTTCACTTAAAATAATATTTTTTAAATATGCTCCCCCCCAAATTTTATACTGGTATTCACTTGAAAATAATTTAAAAAAAATTAAAATATTGCCTCTTTAAAGAAATCTAAAATATTAATACTTACTGTACATTTACTTCACCTGCGTATTTTGTTTTAATAAAAAATTATACTTATCAATTAGAATTTTATTATAGATATTTTTCGTCAATTGTCTTAATATTTTACATATTTTTCATCTATAGCAAAAGTTGTTTGCGATGTTTATACAGTTTCTTGGCATTATGAAAGTGAATGGAATATGTGAACTTAACACAATACTGACAAAGCATCAGTAACTTATCGACTCAGTATTGCCAAGCTTCAGGGACTCATTGACTCAGATAGCTGGATTTTATTAGGTTAGTTCTATTCATAAACATTTAAATTAGGAGTATTCCTTAAACTGTTAGCTTCACATTTCAACAGCTTAACTGAAATTTAGTCCACGTAACAGGAACTTAGAGGGATATTGCGGAACAGAAAAACTGTGGGTGATACAGATAATTTGGCACTATTTTTGAATTCTGCGTACAAAAAACATATGAGGTACAGGTATTCTTTTTCTTGGGACAAATTCTTTGTTGACCAGTGTTATTCTTATCGTAGTTTACAAATCCAAGCATGGAAACGTTACTCAACTTTGAAGTTTTGGAGACAGACGCCCCCTTCACACATACGCACGTGCGCACTTATATATTAATGATTACACAAGTACATGACAGGTATACATAATACTGAAATACGAATAAAGTAAACACATGCAGACAAATATATTAATATAACAAATTTAAAAGAAAAGCCATACTATCAATGAAGAGACAAAAGAAACAGTAAGATGATACATGTTGATTTTGTTAGGTATTTGTTTATTTAGAAACCTACAATGAACAGGTCATTTCACAGACGCTAAACTATAAATTTCACATTCACAGGGTACAACCTTAAACTTGATACCGCTCCGCTAGACGCAGAAAATTTCTGTCTCGCTATTGGCTAAAAATACAATTTTTTTTCGATTTTTAAACCTCTGTAACTTTTTCCTTCAATTTTTTTCTCTCCACAACATCATACCTTCATAGCTATAAGACTGGAAAACTACATTATTGTAGCCGATTTTCAGATCTTTTACTTCCTTTTATAAAATGCATATTTTGCGAATCAATTTGACTAGATCCAACAGTTTCACTCCTTTCGCCATATCCTACCGTATCTGTACTTCTCCAATTCAGGAATTTCTAGCATCTATTCCTATATATAGCTACGTATTAAAAGTTGACTCTCTACTTACCATTCCTTATTCCTACCGTTCTCTTTACAGTGATTTTTAATATCTTTATAACTAGCCAAGTATTAAGTAATTACTCTTTACTTTTAATACTTTACTCCTAATTTCTACTGTTCTCCCTTAGCTCTATATTAGTGTTCCTAGGGTTATTTTAATTTACTCTATGTCATTATCAGCTCTGTGTTCGCTCAACACTAACATATTAAATAGTTTATACCACACTTTAGTTTCTTCCATTATTTTAGGTTTTTGCTTTAACTCATTAGGTCCACACCGTGCCTATTAACTATTTTCCCTTTAAGCGTTGACATATCAGATTCTAGGGTCACCAGTAATAGTTCTGGTTAGCTTCGTCATCATCCCTTCCACTTTACCCAAGTGGTTTATTGCCTATGTTCATCACTCTTCCTCTACCACTCACAGCGCTACTTTCCTTTAGTCACCATCATCATTAACGTTGTTCGAATTCCACTGACCGTCGTGCCTTGTCTCAATTTACGTCTGACCAAACTGAAACACGTACTCTTCCGCTTTCTGTGGGAGGGACGCGTTCCACTGGTCAGGTGCTCTATTTGCTGTCGACAACACCGGCTGAATGGAGGGCTAGGCATGCCGTGGCTGCTAATGCTCCGACATCTACAGTGCTTCCTAGACTGTGAGCAGGTGTGGTCGACGTTTGTCGGACACGATTTTCCACAGCTAGGGATACTTTACTTGCCCTCTCCATATTTTTCATAGCCTATTTACATTTTCATCTTTATTTACTTTTTGCTTCCACCTGATATCAGCAAAACACTAAGTCTGGCAGACGCATAATGTAAGAGCACACCTTTGATGCAGGTCTGAGAAAGTGCCTCTCTAATGTTTAAAACTGCAAATATTACGTAAATTTTCACTAGGAATTAACGTTGAAAACAAAGTTGGTATGTAAACAATTGTAACTGATCATTAAGGATGTGTTAAAATCTTTTTTTGTTGTCTTATTTGGATTATATATATGTATACACACACACACACACACACACACACACACACACACACACAAAATATCAACATAGTCAAGAAAGTGCTGGAATAAAATATGCATATAGTTATGTTCTCATAACATGGCGGATAAAATTCCCCTTTTGCAGCATATGCTTGCCAATATGGTTAGCTTGTTATTTCTTATCTGTTCTACCAACCCGAAACCAGTCGTTAACTTATCCCAAGAACATTATTTGACAGATTTACATATATCATTTTGGAAATTTTATCCTGAACTGAATTATTATAATTTTTGTTATTGCTGTTCTTTGCGGTGTGCGGGCTTAGGGGAAGATTTCACTTTAGCACGTTTAATTAAATGGAAAAGAAGTTTGTTTTATTCTGCTAACAAAGGATGTATGAAATTTGAGCACCCGCCCCATTATCTTGGGGTGGAAAATACGGTTTTTCCTTGGATATTTTTTATATTTCATATTTGTAAACACTGTTTACTCGTGATTTAATATGGTTTCCTCAAGAGGATCGAGAATAGGCGTTAGCCATAAATATGGTAGCAGTGAATATACTCTAAAAAAATTTGGATCTATTTTAAAACGGGGGCCACATTTATCATTAATGTTTTACGTAGTGTTTTTGGTACCGAAAGACTTTCAAACTTCGTATACTTATCTATTTTGTGTTATAGAACAGAAAAATATTTTTGTATTCGAATTTATTTCATGTAAAAAAATTGTCTTATTTCGATAATTTCAACCAATCACTGACAGGTATTCAGTTGTTTACATTTACTCCTTTGGCTGATTAAGCGATGTAAAGCGTATTTAATCTCCATACCTTCGTTTTATTTGCTTTTTTCATTTTAAATTTGCTTTAACCCTAACCCTAACCCTAGGGTTAGGGTTAATTGTTTCAGAATCGTTTGTTTATGTAGTCGGCACTTAATGTATATCGGCTGAATGGACGTCAGTGATTGGTTGAAATTACAGAAATACGACAACTTTAACATGGAATAACTTATGGATTTCTTTTTTTTTTAAAGAAGACTAAGAGAAAAAGATGTTTTATATGACACATTCTACCAGTGTTCCAAGTTTCAAAGTGTTTCGTTAATGAAAAATGTGGCCCCCGTTTTAAAAAAGATCCCCCCAAATTTTTTTAAAACTGAAACGTCAATTCAAAAATAGGGATAAATTGAAAATTGACAGGCATGCTTGTAAACGCAGATACTCACGTTTTAACAAACGTAAGTAGCGAAGCGTAAACTTGGAAAGCCTAAGCAACACAACGTTTTAAAGCGTTGTAAACTAGATGGAGGCGTGGCTCAGTTCTCGGGGGAAGGGGAATAGCGCGGGAGGTATGTTACAAATGCCAGTACCTCATTTCTCGAGGAATTCCTCGCGGAAAGAACAAAAGGAAAGTGACATCTATGACTAAAAAAAAAGAAGACAATTGGAAGGAGCTTCCATATGCTCTCACGTGTACAGTTAAAAGAAATTCTGGCCTATATATGATACGATGCTTGTTTCTATCAATCTAAATAGGGTGTTATGGAAGTATTTGTTTGGTCTTGAAGACTGACGATGAGGCGAGAAAACAGGCGAAATGGGTACGCCGATCACCTACCTGACTACAAGCTGGTGATACAATCCACGGGGAGACAAAACTCAAGGCTACAGCCTGATATATTGGTATGGATGTTAACCCTTGGCACGTCATCACGTTTATGGCGCAGCACGGACAAATGATGATCGCGGTAATTACTTGCAACAACTTATGGCCGCGTAGGATTTGCATAACCATGGAAATCCTGATAACCTCCGAATATCAGAAGGCTATTCTGGAGTTGTATTGCATAGATTGGTGGTGCCTAGATCTTATACGTGTTAAAATGCCATTTGAGATCTTCCACTCAGAAGAGGAACAGAAACAGAAGAGAAAAGAGGGAAGCGGACAAATAGGCAGTTATAGAAACAAAAAGACGTGAGATGATAATCCTAGTTGCCGCTTCACCATCGGCTGCAAGAGCGAAAGAAATCATCTCGTTTGCTTGTTCCAGGGGCAACAGGGGCTGACAAAAAGGCAGAGCACTAAAAAGTCGAGGAGTTTCGTCTCCTCATTCCAGAACAGTGTTGGCTAGAGTAGCAAGTGTATTTTTAGACATTTAACAACCCATTTTTTATACCCACTTTATAGCGATAACTTTGGGAACCCATCAAAGAAGTTCTACCGGAAATTTATACTACAAAAATTATGTAACAAA
The DNA here is from genome assembly GCF_001194135.2 of Octopus bimaculoides. Taxonomy (NCBI): domain Eukaryota; kingdom Metazoa; phylum Mollusca; class Cephalopoda; order Octopoda; family Octopodidae; genus Octopus; species Octopus bimaculoides. Next base: position 177,379,949 of record NC_068981.1, on the reverse strand, counting down.
TTTTTCTTCAGTAATGTATTCAGTTGGTAGACCAACTGCACACCTACATAGCTATTTCATTATTTATGGAAGCCAGTCCGCCATTTGGAGTGAAAGGGTATTGTTTCATCTGTTGGACAGATTTGGTATGGTCTACATATGAGTTTGGATAAACAAATATTGTCCTTTTGGGTTTTTCTTTGCGAAAAGCCCAAATATGTTAACACGACAAACATAGTAGCCGCTATGATGACCACTTTGTTCTTTCCGTATCAAGGGTGTTGTTTAATCATACCCATGAAACGGAGGCATTGATCTCTTCATTCAATTAATCATGTAGTCTACTTGAACATGCAAAGCAGATTCTATGTTGCATCACCTCCCAAACTTGTACATAGTACTGAAACACCGAACACTCTTTAAATCAGTATCAAAAATACTTTCTCTTACACCTAAATTATCTTCCATTTAAATTCTTTAAAAAGTTTCTTACAGTTTTGTTTACAAATTGTCAATAGACGCTTTATCTGTTCTACCGTGAATTATAAAGTAAAATACCAGTTTTAGAAAAATTCGATAATTAGTTGTAAAGTTGTCTTTTCAAAATTACGGCATACAGATGTTATTACCTTTCCCCCCTCGTAAATTCTCTGGAGATAGTTGTCATCCACATGCAATTCGCATCATGCTTGTTACTTAGAAGGGTGACCACGAAAACATCTTCCTATGGCGACAAAACCTAGTTCCTTTCGTGAGCGCTGAACCAGAATAGTTACAATAATCAAAAAAAAAATTTGTCCTATAAATTCCTTACATATGAACACGCAATTAAAGTCTCCCCTCCTTCTATAGTAATCTACAAAATGCTAGATCTCACAGCCTGTCTTTTGTGGTAAGCGTGTATTTACACATACATACATACATATGTTGTCAAGGGCTAGGCTTCGTCTTGTTGCTGGACATTAATTATGTTGCCCATGGAAGAGTTATTTGCACTACACTAGCACCTTTTTCAGAAGATAAGGATTTTTTTATTACATCGTTAATACCCTTGGGCTTGTAAATATATTTCTGTGTTTGAGTGTATGTATGTTTGCCTATGTAACTATACACAAGTGCAAAAAGATGAACAGTCATTGTGCTTTTACATTGTTTACTCGTCTTTCTGCTGATGATTGATCCCATCTGAGTATATGTACATGCTTGTGTGAACATTGTTTCTTTAGGTAAAGCTCTTAAAACGATCCTCTGAGAAAAGACTAGTAGAGTTAACGACTTGCCTTATGTCAGGAAAGTGAATAAGCAGTCTATCCGTTTGACGAAAATCTATTCTAATACGCTGTAAATTCTTCCCCAACACATGTTTATAATCTATTCAAAGTTGTTTTACAAACGTCATGATTCTTTGAAGTAAAATATTTTATTTTAGTTTTTTAGTCGACTTCTTTTAATATTATCCAAAGTGTTAAGTTGTTTTTCTGTAAGTTAATTTTGGAAACTTGGATTGATAAAAAAAAAAAACAATTAAAATAAAAAAATTGTTTGAATTGACATATCTAGACATTATAGAACATTCAGTTTTGCAGATATCGACTGGTACGTAGAGAGCTGCGTGTTTGCCTTCTGAAAAAGCAATAAATAAATAATCAAATGAAAACATAGATAAAAAAAATTAAGGGCTGCTTTTGTGAAACTGAAACATTTTAATCGTTGGCAAGTTTGGCGATCGTATCGACATAATTTCTACTAAACGCTTAACTGAATAATCCTTCGATGTAAAATCTAGTGAACCTTTATTTCGTGTGCTTAAATATTTCGATACTACGCTTCATTATTTTTTTCCTCGGTCACAAGCAAAAAATATATTTGCTTATGGGAGTGACGGACTGTACCAACAAGTACCCGAGCACAAGAATTTTGTAGGATCTCAGAAAATGTTTATATTGAAGACTAGCATTTGAAGTGAGGTCCTAATAGAATTCCTATCAGAGGCTTAATACGTGCTTGTTTCTTAAGTTATGAAGTATAATTTTGTCTTTGTTTTAGATTCTTTAGGGATTACTAATCAGATGGGCTGAAGGAGTTGCATCAAGTTCATAGAACAAACAGTTACTCAATGTTACGATGTTTGAAGTGACCACGTTGTTATGAGTGTACTGCTATATATAAGTTAACCTAAATTATGAAAATGACTTCGTTTAGTTTCCTACTCCCACATTAGACATGTGTTGTTTGATGCAGTTTTATTTCCTTCTCCAGACGAGTATAAAGCCATACCTACCTAGTGGACAATCTGTTGTTACACCCCACCCCCATAGATGTTGAGAGGAGTGGTGGTGATTATCTTGCTAGCTGATACACACCAAAGATGAGACATTTCTACAGAGCAATATGAAAATATTCCATAAATTGCGTGTACACTGTGACAAAAAAGAAAATATGAATATTGTGCGTGTGCGAGAGAGAGAGAGAGAGAGAGAGAGAGAGAGAGAGAGAGAGAGAGAGAGAGAGAGAGAGAGAGAGAGAGAAGAATGATATATAATTATTATAGTTTATTTCACTATTTTTCGACAAACTTGTAGCAGAATTTGTTACACACAAACACAATTAAAAGATTATAAAAAAATTATCCTTATTCGGTTCAACATCACATAAGATGAAAATGTACTCGGCAAAAGAGCCACAAGATTAGATGGCTGCATTATTTCTGTAACCTGTCTTGAAAGGTCTTGACTGGAGAAAGATGGAATTAAAAGCATTCCAGCCGTGACTATCTCGTCTGATTGTTTTCACGTACAATGTATCTAGGAGTTCATTAGCTAATGACTTCTTCGTCAGGGCGGCTTCGTAAATGTTCTTTTCTTCACTTGGTTTTATTGTCGTGTTGTAATACATCATCTCAGTGATGAGTCCAACAAGCAGTAAATTAAAAGTCACTAGCGTCCTATGTCGTAAACGTTTTCGAATTATTTGTTTTATCGCTTGATATGAATTTTTGTTCCAATGGAATCTCGTCATTTTGTAACTTTTTTTTACCACCTTTCGACGGGTGTGAAATCTTAAAAGAGTAGGATTGGCACACTCGTTAGAGCGCTGGACAAAATCCCTTGCAGTGCTTAGTTATGACCTTTGCATTCTGAGTTCAAATCCCACCAGGGTTGTTGTGGAGTAGATAAAAATCAAGAACCAGTCAATCACTCTAAATTTGCGAATGCAACCAGGATCTGACGGAACCACTTTTCATTTATGTTTTATGTAGTGTTTTTGGTACCGAAACACTTTCAAATTTCGTATATATATAAGAAGAATGGAAAGAAAAGAAAAAAAAAATGATGTGGAAAATACTGTGTTTTATTTGCAATAAAGATAAATGAAACGTTTGCGGCCTAAAAAAAGGGAGCAGAAATTTTCTAGACAGCAGCCTGTTCATTTTATACATAAACTGTCGTGCTCGTGGAACATTGGTAGAAATAGACAGTTTGCGTGTTCAAATTTGTCAAAAAGCTGGTGAGAAAAGCTGAGCCTATTTATTACCTTTGCACTGACCTTAAGGTTGTCATTCACCTCCGGTCACTCCAATATCTTCTCTTTGGTTAACACCACCACAGGTCAATGAAGTTTAAGTTTTCTTCTCTAACCTGTTATTGACCCTTACTTGCTGTATATCCTCCACATCAAACGTGGTATCAAGTCATGCTAATTTAGAAACACACAACACAACACATATTCATGGAATTATGCGGATAATGTATCTAGTAAGATATAGCTTGGGTTAACAATGCCGCGCTCGCGCACGCATACACGCACACACATACACGCACTGTTTCATAAAGTTTCCATTCAACTAATGAATAATTATTAACGCACGCGCGCATATTGTGAAGTGATTAAATTCACTAAACAAAACCTGATTGTCACAAGCATTTTAAATTGTGTTATCTAATTAAGCACTAAATGACAGGGTAAGATGCTGCATAGTTTATATTACTTTAAGATTAAGGACGTATTAGTACAAAAGTGATTTATTTCCTTTAACTATTATACAAACCGCGCGTGCAAGCGAGCACACACACACACACACACACACACACACACACTAACCGACCAAAGAGCTCTTTTTGTCACATGACTGTATATTTTGTTTTCCTTTTCTGTGTCAAGCTTTCTTGTCGGGTTTTGGCGGTTCTATTTTGTTACTAATCCAGACCAGACACACAGCTATGCTTGGTATGCAGAGTTGCGGAGAAAACACCCACCCACTCAAAAGTTTTCTCTTCATCATCTTAGTTTTCCTCGTCTGTCCGGTTCCATTTCTCTTTCTCCCCGTTCTCCTTGCAGGTTTCTATATCCCCGACTCCCCCCCTTCCACATTTTTTTTTTCTTTTTCTTTTTCTTTTTCTTCATTTCTTTTCTCCCGATTCCTACTTAGCCACGCCACGATGTCATCGTTTCTTTTTTTTTCTTTCTTTCTTCTTTATCGTAAACGGACGGGCAGAAAGAGAGCCAATCCGAAAGAGAAGAGAGGTGTAGTGACGCAGTCGGGAGTTGTGGGGTGGAAGAAAGAAATGAATATCGTTTCTAAAAGGAGTGATGATGATGATGATGATGATGATGTCGTTCCCGAGGGGAAAAGAGACTGAGAAAATGGAAGGTTCAACACAGAGGGAGTTTGAATGAGGGAGAAAGAGAGAAATAGAGAGAGAGGGGGAAAGGAGGAGAGTGAAAGAGAGACAAAAGAGAATTGGAGGGGGATATAAAGGAGCGAAGGAAGTGAGAGAAAAATATATTACATGTGGCCCATATGAAAATGTAGTGAAATCAAAAACACCAACACTTTCCTACGTCATAATCGGAAATGTGAGGCGAGTTTAATGCGTTTTATATATATATATGAAAGGGCTAAGGTGTAGGTGCAGGAGGTGGTCAAACTCTGTTTAAGGAGTAGACAACCACCATATATATATATAAAATATATATATATATATATA
>NC_068981.1:177366722-177374964 GCF_001194135.2 Octopus bimaculoides | reverse complement strand
ATATATATAAATGTTCTTTTCGTGAAATACGACGTAATAAGTTAACTGGGCGGACCACCCTTTCTGTTTGTCTATCTATCTATCTATCTATCTGTCTATCTATCTATCTATCTATCTATCTATCTATCCATTCCTTCTTTCTCTTTCAAATTTAGGCACACCCATAAAACGTAACCACACACGCACTCTCTACCTCAAGGTCTCCTTGTCTTTCTTTTAAATCTTATTGTTTTCAATTTTGAAAATAAATGACGTTTTCCCTTTTTTTCTTCTTCTTCAGTTCACTTTGTTGATGTATCCAGATCATAAGATCCCTCCTTCTCACATTATTTTATGTCAAACATCATCAGCCTATATATTCTTCTAGCCCGGAAATGGAAGATACGGCTAATTTAATTCTATAACCCGAAAGTAATCATCATCAGTTATTCATATAGTTGTTGTATAACCCCAGACCAGCCCTAACTGGGCAGACGTATGATTAAAGACGTTCCAGCCATCTGCACCTCTCATTTTTATTACAGGTATTATGCACTTCTCTTTTTTTTTTAAGCTGGAAGTGTATGATTTGAAGGGGATTTGGCTGCTGTTTCTAACATGTTGAGTCACCACATAGAGGCTCCCTTACGTGTTGTAATTAGTGTTAGTAATTCTGTTACAACTTAGTAAATAAAGCTTTCATATCATCATTGTATTATTGAACTAGGGTGGTAGCTGCCTTTTATATATAGTCTTATTTCAATGGCTATTGCTAAAAATACTGATTTCAGATAGAGAAGAGCCTCAAAAAATATTTATAACATTTTATCATTTTTCTGGTATCATATACCCCAACCCCCTCCAAAAACCCAACACCATTAGCTTTTAGAAAGAGAAATATCATTGACTAAGGAAGCTTTGAGACCTGCTCAGCATTTAAAATTATTTGCTCATTATAATATAAATATCTAATCACCAGTTTTAAAGAGTAAATTAATTTTCTTAAATATCTTTGATACAACCAGGTTTTAAAAATAGCTAAAAACCTTGTCATACCATTGATTTGTTAATAAAGAGAGATTGTTTTTTCATTTGTCATGTTCTTTATACTTTTATGTTTACCAATTCCCTAAGCTGTCTATCTAAATAAATCATTGACGTGGTAAACAAGCAAATAGTGACAATAAATGTTATCTAAAGATTCACAGAACTAAGAAAATTCTATTTTACCAACACATATCTAATCATAATCTCCATTTTACACTTGATTAAATAATCAGTTTCTCTTTGGTTGACAACCGTTCTTTCACGAGATTTTTTTGTTGTTGTGGTTGTTTGGCCTCCTAGAAATAATAGTCAAAATCTCCTTCAAATGACACATTACCATCTTAAAGAAAATAAAAGCCATCTAGGATAATGATTATTTTCTTGGATTCCCAACACATGAAAAAAGATGAGATGGCCACACCTGGAATGTCTTTGATCATAGGGCTTGTCGATAGGCATTGACTCGGTACTAAACAACAACCCTTCTTTCAACAACAATTAATTCAAAGCTTTACAAACAAGTTTCTCAAAGAATGTGCACGTACATTTATTTTTTACCTTGAACTAGTTTTTACTTGCTTGGCCAGCTCAACTTCTTTGGGGATATATGTAAACAATTAAACGATTAAAAAACATTTTTTTAAACATTTCAGTTACAAAAGTATTAGGTAAACTGACTTTGTAATGCATTTTGTTGTAAAACGAATGAAGGATGTTTCTGTGTTAATTGCATCTTAAATATTGTCTTTACATTCTGTATTTTAGTTTTCTAATATAGATTTTACTTTAGCATATTAAATTTGAAGGTTTATTGTTTTCTTTAAAAGATTAAGTTTTTTTTTTTATCTAATATGAGTTGGGTTGGTAAGATCTACAGTATAGTATAGTACCTTACCTATTTTTATTTATAATTTTCTATGTGGAATTCATTTTAGACTGTGAAAACATGGGAAGAAGTAATAACATTAACTATGATCACTTTTCCCCATGTATTCCTTTCTGTGGTTCTTTTATAGGGGAATCTTCATTATTGGATCATTGCACAGTTTAGTCAATTGATATCATCCATTCACATTACATGTAAATACCAACATCCAGTCTCAGAAACTCTGAAAGTGATCATGGATGTTGCCCTCATCCGAATAAACTATTGAAAGAAGTAAAGAAAAGAAAAACTAGCCAGTAGCTAAAAACTGGATCGTAATTGAACTTTTTTTCCAAATGATCGACAGTTGTTTAGCCTCTTGTCATCTGTGATCAAACAAGTATTCAAGATTTGACTATCCTTCCTTTTTTTCCCCACATATGGCATATCTAGCATCACATCATCCAAGATGATAGGGTGTGATTTTGAGAAGACTTGGTTGCTATTTTTAGCTGCTCAAGTAAAAATATAAAAGCTCCTTCATTGGCTAATGAATAATCAACTGTTGTTGTCAATTGTGTTGACCTAAATTAGATTGGTAATTGAACTCATTATGACCCAGTATTTAGTTAGGCAATTCTAAAGAAGTAGGCCAGATTATAAGTAACATAGATATGATGAAAACTTTATTCTAGAATGTGTGTGGGAGGGACATTTTCAGCCTTTATATTTAACAACAAATGATCTCTCTTGAGTTTTTTTTCAACTTCTTATTCTCTTCTATTTTATTACTCTAAATATTCATTAGAGAAGAAAACAAGAGAGCCTATTTGAAAAGTAGTATTTAAAGAGCTATTATTGCTAACTTACCAATCACTTGTTTACAGACACCTTTCTTAAGAAGTTTTATGACAGACATGACTACCCATTACTAGTAGATATTTTCTAGTAATTATTAACTCACTGAGCCTTTCTATCAAACATCTTTCTTTTAAAACTCTTTCCTCTGTCAGGTAAAACAAAAAGCTAATCAGTTTCTTGAATGTTAAGTGTGAAATATGTCATCAGGTGTACATGCTGGTTTGTTTACATACAGATTGCATTGGCAGAGTTCACACACGAGAGCAATGGCCACCAAGCTACTGTATTCAGTAAGTTTTATTTCTGCCCAATGCATGAGTCATGTGTTCCCTTTAGTTAATCTATTACCTGTTTTATCAATGATAATGTCATTATCAGTACTATTGTCACAAGCTCAGTGTACTATATTCTTAAAGCATAATTAAGTTGTGAGGTTTTAAATTTGAAATGAAAATTTGTAGAAACTCATTTGAATCATAACTGAGGTAGATATTTTGTTGTGTGTAGGGATGATTTACAACAATAAAGATTTTGTCATTAACAAATGATAATATTTATTCATTTTCAAAACCTTTTTTTTAAATGTTAAGAAAAATATAACTGGTAGATCAAATTTAGCTGTAGTGATCATCTCTATTTCTGATTAGAAATAAATAAATAAATCAACAGCTTAAGATTATCTAATTGAAAAACAAGTTTCAAGAAATATGAAAAGTAGAACTTTAAATCACTAGTGCTAGTCATCGGAATAACAGTTCAAGATTTGTGTCCTGTTCAATAGAGCTGTGTTTTGTCTCTTTGTGAAAACACATAAAAATCAATAGAACAATAGTCCAGCAAGCTGTGAATAAACTTTATAAAGAATTATAGCTCACTGTCCTATTACAGCCAAGTGCTTTTCTAACCTGAAGTGCAGTTTAAATCCTTCTACATGAGGAGGTAATCAGAATACACCCCAGTATATCTTTTCCAGATAAAGAATTACTCCTCCTTCAAAATCAATAGGGTTAAGGGATCATTGGTGTAGTTATTTCTGATCAAGATATTTTTCAATTTCTCACATTTATGAAACAGATAAATAAAAGCATGAACAAGAAGAAGAACAATAATAATAATTTCAAACTTTGGTGCAAGGCCAGCTAGTATAGGAGAGGTGTTAAGTCAATTACATCAACCCCAATGCTAATCTGGTACTTATTTTATCAACGCTGAAAGGATGAAAAGTAAAGTCGACCTTTGTGGAGTTTGAATTCAGAATGTAAAGATGGGTGAAATGCTGCTAAGCATTTTGTCTGGTGCATTAATGATTTTGCTAGCTCACTGCCTTAGATAATAATAATATGGAAACATGGGTGTTTTGCTCAACATCCTTAAACAAACCTTATTCAGAGATCTTTTGAGCTGGATGGGCTACTCAACCTGAAGAAAATTCTAACTGGGCCCCACCTGTGAGATCATGCGCTGTTTATCGTGATATGAGATCACCCTGTCACGCACACATGGTTGTGATGCATGTGCCTGGTGTACCCTTATCAGACGGGTAGTCATGATGGGTATACTGGGCTTTGTATATTTTACCCCAGTGTCACTTTGATGGCATGCACTGCTCTCTCACTCAATAATAATAATGATTTTGGCTCAAAGCCAGTAATTTTGAGAGAAGAGAATTAGTTGATATCATCAACCCCAATACTTGACTATGTGCAAGGAGTGTGATGTTGCATATCAGTGAAATAGGAAGTGAATGTGCAACATTAAGTCATCTGAAAGGCATGGCAGAGGTATCTATCAAAGATATTATCCAGTTATGTGCAGGAGAGGCAGTTATATTGGAAATTATCCCCAGATCAGAGATTTGGCCTGAATGTTTGCAACAGAATGGGCTCTGCTAGAGGTACCCAAGGGCTGGGTGTGAAACTAGGCAACAGATTAAGTCTACTCCCCAAGAATGGATAGAAGCTTTGATGGCTTTGTCAACCTGAGGTCATGGGAGAAGACACTTGCTCAAAGTGTTGCACTTTGGGAATAAGTCCCAAACCATAAGTAAACCATAACCAGACTTTTAAAGTCAGTGCTTAATATATTACTACCATTTATTTTATCAATCCTAACCTCAGAGGAACAAAAGCTATCAATCTCAGCTGGATTTGAAGTTGCAATGTAGTGCAATGAAAATGATAATTAATAATGTAGGGTATGGAGTCCATTGCTGCTAACTTCAGTTACCTTTTTAAAGAAGAAATGAATTATTGGCAATTAAGATCTACATTTTTTAATTGTTGATAAATAATTTTCATAACATCACTCATGTGTTTGATGGCATATCATATTACTTCTTATTGACTGTAAATTTGCTATTTCCTGTTCTTGATGCATTCACATGATATGCAACCATCCCTAGCTTCTAGACATTTGTTTAGAAAAGCTTTTTACATGATTATTCTCTACAATTCTGATATTATGGTTCTATGTCTAGTTTTCTTGGGTTATTAAGTCTCTTAGGCTTATTTCAAACTTTGTAGTTCTTGAGAGTAAAGTGCAGGGTTGTAGATTTAAGGAGTTCTAGACAGTCATTCAATTTAAAGAGTTTTAGACAGTCATTCAATTTAAGGAGTTCTAGACAGACATTCAATTTAAGGAGTTCTAGACAGTCATTCAATTTAAGGAGTTCTAGACAGTTTGGAATAAGGTGGAGAGATGACACAATTAAAGTAAAGTACTCAATACATTTAGTAGAGAAGATGCTTTTATTTGTTAAATGAATGACTTACAAGACTAGATCTGTTTCTTTTTTTAAAGAATATATGAATGAAATTTGAAGTGGTGCTAAACTCAGTTTACTTTCAATTACATGGGGACTAACATATATATGCAAGATACTAAGTAATACCATCCCCTGCACAAATTTTTATCAATCAAAATTGCACCTGTAATTAATAGAAAAATTTAACATTTTCAATAGTGAATTACTCAATAGGTAATTGAGATAAAAACTTGAGTTTCTAAGTAATTATAGACTTAATTCCTTTGCAAATGAAAAGAAAAAAAAGAAATAGACAAATGATGTAACACTTAAAACAAAACTTTTATATTCTTTTATTCTTTTACTTGTTTCAGTCATTTGACTGTGGCCATGCTGGAACATCGCCTTTGAGTCAACGAAATCAACCCCAGGATTTATTCTTTGTAAGCCTGATCCTTATTCTATCGGTCTCTTTTGCTAAACCACCAAGTTATGGAGACAAACACACCAACATTGGTTGTCAAACGATGGGGGGGGGGGGGCAAACACAGACATAAATACACATACATAAATATACATACATACATATATATATACAAGACAGGTTTCTTCTCAGTTTCTGTCTACCAAATCCACTCACAAGGCTTTGGTTAACCCGAGGCTATAGTGAAAGACACTTGCCCAAGGTGCCACACAGAGGGACTGAACCCAGAATCATGTGGTTGGGAAGCAAGCTTCTTACCACACAAGCAAAATCAAATGTTGACTTATACATTCTAATTTAAACAATTCAAGTTACTTTTGTGGTATAATAAGCCTTATAGGAATAAACTTAACCTTTACTTTGTAAAGGTGTTTTTTTTATGTGTACTACTACTACTACTACTACTACTTAGAGGTCATGCCATAAACAGTTGAACTCGCTCTGAACTATTTTACTAAATTCTTTGTTGTTTTCAAAATTAATTGACTAAAAGGCAGCTTATTTCAATAGAAATATAACAATGAAAGGGTTAATTGTAAACTGGTTTCATAATTTAAAAAAATTTTGTTGGTGGTAATTAAAGCTAACCAGGACTGAATCTATATAATGATTTCAATTGAGAATGCATAAATGATCAATAGACTCTTAAAATGAGTTAATCTGTCACCTATTTTGAATGTAAATGTGTACTTGGGAAACCTTATTGTATAACATAGTCATACACATACACACAATGTAAAGCTGCTTCTCATCATTCAATCGAAACATGCTATATTTTTTGCTTATTTTCTTCCTTTGAGGGTTGACTTAATCATACCAACCCCAGTAATTATTTCAGTCTGCTACATGCAAACATGCATGCACACATGTATGTGCATATGTGTATGTGTGCATGTGAGCATGAGGCATGAGCACAGACATAGGTGTGTTGGTATACATTTCACCGTTCAACCACCTGATTTTAGGTTCCTTCCCACTGTGTGGCACTTTGGCAAAAACGATACAGAAGCCTATTGTGTGTGTGTGAATGTTTATTTCCATGTATCTTCACATTTAACACTGTTGGAGCAACAGTGATGTTACATTAACATCTGTAAACAATACGTCTTGTATGTGGCAGCTTTGTCAGTTTCAAAGTGTGAAGAGAAACGGAATATAAATACCTTACTTGAAAAACCGTTAAGGGTTGGCAATAAGAAAGGTATCTGGTCATAGAATGCTACCTTAGTAAAACTTGTGTCCAACCCGTAGCAGCATGGGAAAAGCAGGTACAGAACACACACACACATGCAACAGGCTTCTGCATATTTCACTCTACAAAATTCCATTCATGAGGTTCTGAGCAGCTCAACATGATTGAGGTTATAGTAGAAGATACTAGCACAGTGATCAAGATAAAAACCATGTGATTGTAAAATAAACTTCTTAACTACACAATTATGTTGACACTTATTAAATATATTTATGCATTCATATTTGCTTATGTAATTTTAAATACTTTTTTTTCTTTGAAGAGTGCCACACTTGTTATAATTCAGATTTTTTAATCTTTTTTTTAAAACTCAGTTGAACCAAATAATGATGTATATTTATTGTTTGTAAATTATTGATTGGGTAGGGGACTGGGTTATATCCCTTAGCAATGAGAGGTAGCTAATACAACACTGCATTACAGTTTGCCTGACCACACAATAGCTAATATTTTAGGGATATTTGTTGTTTTGTTGCTAATGAGTCAGACCAAATATATCTGGTGTCTGGACAAAGCAAATATTTTGATAAATTAATTCTCTATGTAACTTAGGTAATAAATGTTAGCACTAGAAGTATACCCAGCATTGTCCCAGAAATAAAGAATACAGTTGATGGACAATCTTTTGAATAAGAATCATTGTTACTCTGCATAAATTTTATATTTTTGAGCATAATGTGTATATCATTTCTGACGTACATTTTTTTGTTTTTAATTCTTAAAATATTACTCACACATCAATAATTAATTCACTGTAAAGGAAAAAAAAAAAAAAAACTAAATCACAGTGCTGTCACCCTAACCATGACAAAATGGTCTGTATACTTTTAATATATATGTATTGAGTCTGAGGCCATGTGGAAAGATGAATGGAGGCATAACATCACCATCACTAGTGATCACTCCAAACATCATGATGTTGACTGGATGTTTTTTTTTTGTTACTCTTGCTACATGTTTTGGGGACACGGCAAGCCAATGGTTGTTCTGTGTGTTCATCATCTGTTCGTA
>NC_068981.1:177359496-177366556 GCF_001194135.2 Octopus bimaculoides | reverse complement strand
ACACACACACACACACACACACACACACACACACACACACACACACACACACACACACACACAATATGTGATAGAGTTTTGCGTAAAGCACCCACCTTCCTGTATCTGTTGTAAAATGAACATCACAATATCACAATGCCATTCCAGCCATGACAATGCAGCCAGTATAATTTACTCTCACTCACTCTCTCTCTCACTCACTCACTGCATATACATGCATGTTGATATACAATATACAGCATCTTCCTTTCTGCAATTCTCAAATTTTAAAATTTATTTAGAATATGTTTTCATATTCCTGTATTTTAAACATTGCAGATTATGATTGTGGTTCCAAAAAACTATATTTCCCCCTATCCCTAAAATCTAGCTCTTACTGTTAATCTTAACCATAAACACTTACTGTAACCATAACTAGAAACTGAATTTTTCTGAACAAGATTATTATTGTCTTTGTTTAACAAATCTAAAAAGGTTAAAAACGTTTTGGAGAAAAAGACAATGAAAATGTTAGTACTGATTGTATACTATACTCTGAAATGGGAAGTAGAAAATATTAATAAAAAAAGACAGAGTTCATATTGTGCAAATGTACCAATAATTTAATGTATATAAAATTCATATGAAATTATGTCAGTTAATATAGAGACAAATGTATTTGTGTGATTAAGAACTTATATATAACTCACTATTTATAACACCACTGTTAAAAACAATGTTATATTAAAGCTAGTATTACTGAAAATAAGACATTTCAGTGCTTCTTTATATATCCAGGGCTCCAAGAAAGTGAAATATTTGATTTGTCAAAAAGTAAAGTGTTTCCAAGTCAGAAATTGGGAGTTGTTTTCTACAAAATGAAATTACTAAGGAATGAAAATAAAACTGTGAACTAGAAAGTGTTGGGTGGATACTTAAAGCATCCAATGTCATGTTGTCATATTTGAAGCTGTATCCAAATATATTTATCAAATTCTAATTAATATGAGAAAAGCATGGCTATTAACTACTTAGGTATCGAATTTAGGTTAATTGAAGAGTTAGAATAATTAAAAGTAAATACAAAAAACAAATAATTTCTTCAAAAGATATGGATTTTTTCCCTTGTAAATGAGTTTGTTCTAGTTGTGATGAGGATGTAAAGCTTAGAGAGGACCTGCATCAGGCTGGTGAATAACTGTGGAGGTGTAGCAAGCGAGTTTGTCATAAGAAATTGTCATTGCAAAAACATTTTTCCTAGGAAAACTATTTCATGTACAATCCATTGAGCTCATGCATTGTTGGGTGTATGTCATGTCAAGCATTAAAATAATAGCCCATAAAACACTTTCACTTCCTCCCCGTCCTTCCTTTTCTCATAAATAAGACTTGCACTTTTTGACCTAGAAACATCTACTGACAAAATAAATATTTTCACTTTCATAAGGCCCTTGGAAATGAGGAAGCGCCATCATTTTTTATGAACAAAGAAAAAAAAAAAACATAACCAATAGTGGAAAAAAAAATGAGTTGCTGTTTCTGTCAGTCTGTCTCAAAGACAGGAATTGGATTAAAATGAAGTAATTTCTCCCCTTCTTTTTCCATCAATATGTTTGTATAGTTGTTGGTGAATGAGTTAGAATGTATGTTGACATGATGAGTTGTCTTTAGTTCATGGATGGCTGAAAATTACTTTACCATGTTGATACAATAATTAACAACATTTTTCAATTTTTAGAATTCCAGGCCCAGAAATGAACTGAAATTTATTTTAGGCAAAAGGCCTTGTGTTAAATAGTATAATTGTCAGAACATTTTATTGCCACAGTGGGTTGTTTTAGCTAAAATTGTAGAACACACCAACAAATAGACTTTGAATTTTAGTATTTTAAAGTACTTAAAAGTAAAATTTTACTTGGCACAATTGTCTGGATTTTAGACAGGATGATATTTTTGTTGTTGAAATGTCATAAGACTTCCAAAATCAGTAATCATCTTGTTACCTTTAATAACTAACACGAGTTTAGTATCTTTGTAAGTTATATAAATTTCCACTAACTTGTAGTGAAAAATGCATAAACTTTATATAAAGTCAATCATTTTAATGTTAAGCATATTCACTTTATAGATATAATTCTATTGTATATATTAAAAATACATAAATAAATGGAATTTGAAGCTTGGTACTTTCTAAGCAGTTATAATAGTGAGAATTTATTGCTTTTAGAGCCATTCTTATATCATGTTTTCAGCTCACACAAAAATAAAATACAATAAAAACTATAGCACATTACTTAAAATTTACCAGTATAATTAAGATTGTAATAGTATTACTTACAATTATAATAATTACAAAATAGTTTAGTAATAATTGAGATAGCATTACATTTTTTTGTTTAACAAATCTGATTACAAGAATCCTTTTAAAATCCATACACACACTTTCTCTATAATCACAAATAGGAAATATTTCTTGAAAGATTGATAACTGTTTAAAGATTTCAAAAGATATCCCAATATCATTTGTTAATATGCAATAGGCAAGTGACATGACAATAGAATCAATTTGCTGTGAAGCCTCTCATATCTCAAGAGAAAATAAAATATTACTAAACAAAAGAAAGCTGGCTGTAACTGTATTTGTCATAATATTGCCATGCATACTTCGATAGAACGAACACATCATCCACATAGCTGCACCATTTTCATCAGCTCATTCTCTCATCCCTTTGGGAATATCATATCCATGATTCTGTGTTGGCCATGACTCAGAATGCTGAACACAATAGCAAGCAGATAGTGTTATAGTTTTGACAGGATTGTCCTTGACACCACACAATAATACTGGTGTCCATCTTAGTTTAAGGGTATTCTGTAAAATATTAGACAAAATAAACAAACAAATTTTTAATATTGAGATTATTGATGCTAGAATGCCCCCAAAGAGATTTCATGAATATGTTGATTAACATGTAAGTTATGCTTTTCTCACTTCCCCCATTATTTATCTTCTGGTAATGTACATTTGTAATGCCTCACAATTGCTGCCTGGCTTGTCACTATTAAAAATAATTTAATAATTACTTTTTCTCAAGCATTTTAAAATAGTTTATTTTATGGATTTTCCCCACAAAATCTCAGTGTTCAAACCATTAAGTTTTCTGTGCAATTCATATGGTAATTGGATATTGTAAATAGCTTACTTGTTATTGAATGCTCGGTCTGGCAGGAGTCAAACATTGTAAACTAGATTTAACTTGATCTATTTAAACTTGTTGACCAATTATATTTTTACAAACTAGATTGGCACATATTCTGTCTGTTATGGTAACATTATAGAAAACTATAGTATATAATAAGTACAATTAATATTAGAATATAATGATTTTTTTTTTTTTTTACATAGATATAAAGATTCAGATCATTTGGGGTAATCTTTAAAATTTAGGGATTTAATTGAATTGGTTCCAGATTGAAACTGAACTTTGTCTACTGAAAATATCACCCAGTTTGATAGTGGTATTCTTTCAACATAGTTTTATAAAACAAATGTCTTGCTTAAGTAAGGCTAATGAAAAAGTAGAGGACTGACTGCATTGATAATATTATCAAACAAGAGGCTGATGTTTAATATTTTGTCACTGGTATTCTGTGTGGTTATAGGTCAATCTTTAACTAGATATGCTGTGGCCTTGGTGAGTGATTTGTTCTTCACTTGCAGTACCAAGTTTGATCCCTTCTGTAGAGAAAGCTAGCTGCAATAGACCAGTGTTCTAGCTAGGAGAAGATTTAACTATCTTTCACTTAATGCTACTAGAACTGAAAAAGATATTTATAATACATTAATTAGTAGGGCAGACCCAAAGAAGAAGAAAAATAACTGTGAAGAGAAAAAATTATTTGATCAGATCTTAATACATTACCTTTATGAACAAGATGCACTGAAAAATGCAAAATTACAGACCTATCCTGATCATGATAGTATAGCCATCTTTAATTGACAAAAACTTTTGATTTTCATTAGTCATCTTGTCACGCCATTCTAAACACTGTCTAGGTGCAAGGACAATTATATTTTTTAAAGAATTCTACTTCATATTATTGTAAATTGTTGAATATAGAAAAAAAAAATCTTTTGTTACAAAAAATATATGAGAAAATACAAAATCATGCACACAAATGCATGTGCTTTTATACAGATATGAGCAGGCAGGTACTAACAATATACACATATACAAATCTTTAAAATATCTATAAACACACGTATAAAAGTACACATGTTAATACTAACACATATACAGAGCTTATTTAAAAAAAAATTTTTTTTTTTAATAATTATGAAAAGGTGAGTAATTAATTCTGTTCCAGTTGCTACTTATGGCCAGCTGCCAACCAGCTAGGCCAGCTGCAGGCTCAGTGAACCAGCCCTTATTTCCCAGTACAATATACACCAGCCATACAGCATATCCCAAACAAATTCACTAAGTTAAAGCTGCACATCTCACAAAACTATTTACCAAACAAAAAAACTAAGACCTCAAACACAAACAACTTGTCTATCCATGACTGGCCAATTCTATTCAAACTACTGAACCACTATTCTATATCTGCCTATTTCCTGTCTTGTCATTCATTCCAAACAATGTTACTCTGAATTCAGTCTCATCTCACACAAATAATAGACGACCTTGACAAACATGGATGAGACAGGTATATAAAAAGTAAACAACAAATCAATGGTGATAATGATGTTAATGGATGACAGTCAGCTGACACTATGTAGCTGATATAATGTAATTAGTTAATTACAGTTGCAGTTAAAAAAAAAAAACTGTTTATAAATTATTCCCACTTTAGAAACTGTATGCAGAAATTTTCATTTAAAAAAAAACAACCTTATTTCCATTTTAATCCCTGTAATTAGTCAGTTCATATTACCCGAAAGGAAAATTTTGCAAGCTTTCATTGATTTATTTGTTTCATGCCACTAAAGAGTGATATAAGTATGTGTTTTGTGAGTGTTGTGTTTTTCTTTTGTCAATGACATATTGCTGTAATTGTTTTGCAATTGTCCATATGATAGCACATGGAATACTACTACAGTTGTATAATCTACAGAAGATTAACACCCAATTAGAATCCATATGGGAATTTCTGAAAGTCACCCATTACAGCATTAATCAGGTTTAGTGCTAGTGCAATTTCTGTAATCTAGGAGAAGTATTGTTTATAATGCTAATTGCTGTAACATATGTACACCAACATACATAGACACCTACATGCAGTATGAATGTGATGCAATAGATATTTTGATTTCATTCAGAATTAAATCAGAATTTCAGACGTAAGATTTAGCTGTTGTGAATTGTTTCATTCTATCATTTAATAGTCTAGCATTTTATGCTCTGCGTCTGATTTTCTTTTTACTTTAAAATAAATTGATGAGAAGTAAACTAGTAGAACCATATCCTTATGTTCCTGAATACATTCATAAATATTTCACAGCCCCTCTTCCTATCTCCTGTTTAGTTGAAACATAGTCATGAGGCTGTTATTAATTGTTATTGGTTCTTGGCCAGACCTTTTCCGGGTAGTGGTCAATGCTTTGTTATGAATGAGTCATCAAGTATAAATTACGCATATAATCAATTAAAAAGATAATCCTCCAAAATTACAATTTATCTAATTGTTTTATATATTTAACAAAAGACAAATTATAATTTTGCACACATACACAAAACAATTTCAGATATAATAAATATCCAAAAATAATGTTTTTTCTACTCTACATAATATCATATGAATAAGATTTCACACTCAGTAATTTCTAGCAAATAAAGTGTGCTTCATTTAGATACAAATTTTTTTGTGAAGCTCTGATTTGAATTGTGGGTAATTTTACTTCTTCTGACAAAAGTATGAGTATCATCAAATTTTCTTTTCTCAACAATCTGAGATTTTGTAACTTGCAGATGTGAGTGTACACATGAAGGTCTAAATTACAAATGAGTGACTGCTTTCTCTACAATTTTAAACTGTCCTATATCATTATAGCAGATTTTAATTTTTTTTTTAATAGAACTGATTTCTATTTATCATTAAAGGTTTATTTTATTGAAGAAATATTTCTATTTTATAAGCTTAGTCTATGAAAATATAAAGCTGCTGGTAATGTTATTGTGAGTTCTGTGTTTAAAAAGTTTCAGACATTGACCTAATAGGATATCATGTGAGGTGGTATCAAAAGGTTCCCAGATTAGTTATGTTTAATAAAGAATAACTTATTTACTTAAGTTTTAACATCATCTCCTTCGAAATAGTCACCTTGTGCAGCATTACACTGATCTCAACGTTCCTGCCACTTTTGGAATCCGTCCTGGAACTCGTTTTCCATAAGCAATTTGAGGACCTTCTGTGATTCACTCTGGATCTTGACAACATAGTTAGAATGGCGACCTCTGAGCTGCATTTTCATCCTGGGGAAGAGATGAAAGTCCGCAGGTGCTAAATCTGGTGAATAGGCCATGTGTGGAAGCAATACCATGTTGTTTTTGGAAAGAAAATCATGAGTAAGGAGAGCTCATTGATAGGGTGTATTGTCGTTGTGAAGAATCCAATTCTTTGCCCGCCACAGATCCGGTCACTTTCACTGAATGTCCTCCCTCAAATGCTTCAAAATGTCGCAGTAGGTGTGATGCTTATGGCAGATCTTCCAGACTGCTCATTGGCTTCCAGGGACATTCTTCCACTTTTGAAGCCCCTCTGCCACTCGAAACATTGTGTATGACCCTTTGCTTTGCTGCTGTAAGCTTGCCAAAGCATGCTCAATGTCTCTGTAGCAGACTTGCCAAGTTTAATGCAAAATTTCACATTGGCTCTTTGTTGATGTCCACGGCAAAATTGCAGACTACAAAATAGCATATATGTTATCCCCAAAACACAAATTTCACAACTTGCGAAGTAAACACAGTGATGTCACTTGGTACACTGCCTCATGAAGGTGATTGCTAGCTCTCACTGCTCATGCAACTGTGTGCTGCCATCTGTTGGTGCTCTACAGAACTAGTCTGGGAATTTTTTG
>NC_068981.1:177344060-177359486 GCF_001194135.2 Octopus bimaculoides | reverse complement strand
CCATCTGTTGGTGCTCTACAGAACTAGTCTGGGAATTTTTTGATACGACCTCGTAGCTTTACTTCAGCTCTACTTTTCTAACTCTATTGATTTACTATCATGTAAAGTAAAATTTCATATGTAAACCAATTTAAAAAGAAGACCTTTATGAATTAAATCACTTTAAAAACAAAGATTGCTTTGCCAAACAATTTGGCTTTTTAAGTATCACTGGCTTTGGAATGGTAGTCAGGTATCTTCACTGGTGTACACAGGGGCCATGGTATTGGTTCCCGAAACGATGAGGGAACTAGGCTACTGGAGTTCTGTGATGCATGCAACCTATTAATCTGCAACACTAACTTCAGGAAGCCAGACAGCCACCTGATAACCTATCAATCAGGTGACTCTGCTAGCCAGATTGATTTCATCCTCACCAGACAGCAGGACACAGAGTTGCTCTTAAATACAAAGACCCTTCCAGGTGAAGAATGTCCCCACCCCCAGCATAGACGAGTCATTAGTGACTTTAGACTCGAGGCCAGAAGGATTTCAAGAAGCAGATGAATCCAGAAAAGAAGGATTTGGAAGCTAAAGAACCCTTCACGTGGTCAGAGATTTAGGGACATCCTCATCAAGAAATTTGATGAGAGGGAGGAGGAACTACAGACATCGGACATAGAAGGTTGCTGGAAATTCCTATGGGACAGCTTACTGAGTGCCACAGACCAAGTCTCTGGATGGTGCAAAGTCGCTTCCAGACCTAGAGTAGTGTGGTGGTGGAATAATACGGTAGACAAAGCCATTAGAGCAAAGAAAAAGGCTTGGTAAGCCTGGAAGGGTGGGAGTACCAGGGAACTGTACCAGATAGCCAGAAGGGAGGCTGGGTGACAGGTAGACATAGCCAAGGGTGAAGCAGAAAAGAAGTTTGCGAATGTCCAGCATTGTGAGGACCAAAGAACTGAAGTATTTTGTAGTGCAAGACGGTGTGTGAGAGAAAATTGCGATGTCATAGGAGAGAAATGTGTCCACATGGATGATGGTGCACTTGCTTTTAATGGTGCCTTCTGGCTTCCCATACCTCAGTTGAACCATCCAACCCTTGCCAGTATGGAAAACGGACGTTAAACGATGATGATGATGATGATGATGATGATGATAATATATAGTAATAGGGATGTACAATCCAGGGATCCAAGTGTAGGAAGTTAGTATGCTTCAAGCATTTATGCGGCTAGTATAGATGACAAAGGTGGGGCAAAATATGATAAAACAATTATACTAACATTGTAAGTTACATACTTTGTCCTATATTGAAATCAAAAGAAATTTCAATAAGCTGAACTTATGCTTTAGCACCTAAATTTCCTAAAAATGTAGATAAAGACCCAAGAAAGCAAGAATTGAAACAGGTAAAAATATGGACTGCAAACATTTCATAGCAAATCGATGCTTGTTACACAGAACCAACTTAGCTAAATTTCAGGTCCTATTACCTATAAGTTAAGCTGGTTCTATGTAGGTTACAATTTATACAACAAACATTTATTTCTATAAAACATTTGTAGCCTGTGTTTTACCTATTCCATTTCTTACTTCTTGGATACACACACACACACACACACACACACACACACACACACACACACACACAGTATAGTACCTTGGGAAAGTGTGTTCTACTGTATCAAAGCTGGGCTGATCAAAGCTTTGTAAGTGGATTGGTGGGCAAAAATTGAAAGACGCCCATTGTCTGTATATATGTATACATCAGTGTGTATTTGTGTCTGTTCTCTTCCACTGCTTGACTACTGGTATTGGTTTGTTTATGTCCCTGTAACTTAGTGGTTTGGCAAAAAGAGACTGATAGAATAAGTACCAGACTTTAAAATGCAAGTTCTCACTAAAGTCTGTGCCCTAGCACAGCCACTGTCTAAGGACTGAAACAAGTGTGTATATATATATATATATATATATATATATATAAACCAGTTACATTTGTATAGCATACATTGCTCTTTGTTTCTTGGGATTAGAAAAAATTCCTACTACTAGTAGTAATTAGTTAATTATCTCTGAAAAGTAGCAATTCCAATAAAATAGAGTCACAGAATCTGATTTTTAGAGTTTGTTGGTTAGCTGGAACTCTTAAACTATTGTTTTCTTTATTTCTTCAGAATAGATACAAAAAAAGCAGACAATTTCACCACCAAAGCACATATAAAATCCCCCAAAATCTGGTGTTGTTTATATTGAACCTTTCTGAGATTCTCATTGCTCATGAAATATTATGATGATTGGATGATATGCTACCTACTGAATTATCCCTGGGAAACATGTCTTAAATGAAGTTTTGTCTTCTGAAGCTTAATTATCTCCAGACATTTATATTTCCTACAATATTGTAATAAGCCAAAATGTTTTGACAAAAACTATATTAATTATAATGGAATATGTATATATATAAAGAAAAGTATGGCTAAAATTAACCTAACATTTGTAGCACCATTTCTAATCAAAGTCTATAGTGACAAGGTTAGGGTTAGAAAATGGGGGTAACATAGTTAATGGTAATATGAGTTATTAATAAAAGTAAACTAAGTATGATGAATAGCTCATACTGATTTGACTTATAATTCTTGACAGGAGGATTTCAATAGGTTATGAAAGTTCATATTAGATGGAATCATTCATTACAGAATATCAACAGCAGACAGTAATTATCAAAAGATATTGATAGAAAATGAAAAACTACTCAAGATCAGCAACAGCAGTTAGACAGTAATAAAGATGACAGCTACTTCTATTTACACTGATCATCTGACATAAATAACAATGTGGCATCACAGCTTTGTATTGTGAGCACGCACACACACACACACACACACACACACACACACACACACACATGCACACACGCACACACACGTGTAGTATCAGCAGCAATAAAATTTTATATTTTGTTACTGCACAATGAGTACCAGTAGCACTAGAGCTTTGTAGCATAAGTAAATGCATGGCATCTATAGCCTTAACAGTCTGCTTTGTGAGTACATACAATATCAAAGGCAGCAGAGCTTTCTATTGAGACTTCAAACATCTAATGCAGTAGTACTTGTAGTGTATCATCAGAAGTGAGTGGTGCAAAATTACCAAAATGTATTGTTATTCTCATAGATATTCAATTTATCATAACATCTGACCACTGGCAGACAATGAGCAGATGCTTGCTTTGTAATCGGAAATCTGTTGTGTCGACAGTACAGATCAATATATTAGCATTTTGTTAGTATCAGAAAACTATTAAAGAGGTGTACTGCTGCTTTCTTTACAAAATCTTCGATATTATTTATTTGTTCAGTTGATGCAGTGCAGGTTGTTATCAGGCATGCATCGTTACAGCTATATCATAAACTGTGGGTGATAAAAAGAGATGGAATTGACAAGTTCCCCAGTGGGAGCTTGTTAAAAATATTGACAAATGAATCATATAGCAACATGTGAACTGGGACCACAGCTTTCTGGGCCTTAGTTGTTATTTAAATAAAACTAAGGAATGTAAATAAGAAAATACTTTGGTTCTCATTAAATTGTTTATGTATAAATTTTTTTATTTGTCATAAATAATTATTAGGTGAGAAAATTTAATTCAAACAAAGCTACATTTATTTCTGATAGGGTGGCGGTAATTTTTATAATTTAAATATAATATATTGTCCTAAAATTGTGACATTATAATAAATGTACATTAAAAGTATTATCTGGAAGTTTTAAACTCAAGTAAATAAATCCAAAAGAATCATCTATCTTCAACATTTTAGCTTTTAATTTGAATTGCAATACATTAAATTAGCAATTAAATTGATATACCTTTTAATCAGGCATTCTACTTAGCCAATTTAAATACTGCTTTGCTGAATGTCATCCTTGTAGCCTAATATACTAATCATATAGAACAAATATATAAGTTTAAAAATATATTTTAAAATTTTACATTTATCATTTTAATAGAATTAAAAGATGATTTTTGATTACATTGAATTGTGGTCATCAGGGAAGCTCTATTTAAACCTGAAAAACTGTTACTCACTTACAATAATTCGTTATAAAATAAAATTTATTAATTTCATATCAATTTTCCAATTATTTCATCACCTAACAGTACCAAAATAGTTTCAGATATGCTTATGTTTTATATTCACTTAACCATTTGGCAAGATTAGATCTATATTTAATTTTGGTAAGGATACTGAATAGAGAACACAGGTTGGTGTTTATTGACTGTAATTTTGTTTGACATGGGATTACTGGTACACTTCACAAGTAAAGTTGTTTATGTGTAAATATTTTATTTTTATATCTAGAATTAGTGTTGTCTAAGTTACCATGTGATTAGAGTCTATCATAACAAGTAGACCAAACCATCCATTGTAACAAACAAAAGATCCAAACATTGTTTGTACATATGTTAAAAAAGGTTTAATTTAAGCAAATAAGGTGAGAAGTAACTGTTTATGTGTCAAGTAAAGTTATGATTATTTAATGAAATATTGTTGCAGAATAAGTTATAAAGTGGAGGAATAATCTTATTATGAGCATGTTATTTTCTTAAAGAGAATTAGTTGTTAAAACGCAATTACAAATTTTTTAGCATAATTCATTACTGGTTTCAGTCATTGGACTCGGCCATGATATGACATCACCTTTGAGATCTTTTTTAGTCAGTCATATTAATTCCAGTATTTATTCCAGTCTGATATTTATTTTATTTATGTCTATCTATCAAAAGCTGAGTTACTTTTTGGCATGAAAGGATGCACACATGCATACACACATACACCTCCTTTACACACACACACACACACACACACAGAGGCTTCCATACAGTTTACCAAATTCCATTCACAAAGATTTGGTCAATCCAAGGCTATAGAAAAATATAAAAAACTGTTGTTGCTCAGTGGGATGAAACTTGGAATCATGTGATTGCGAAGAAAACTTCTTAGCTACATAGCTATACCTGCACCTATTTAATGCTCTAAGTGCTAGTATTTGTTTTTGTAAGAATATGGCTACATCAGGTCAGGTCAATAGCAGTCTCAGTTTAACTGTGAGATACGCAATTCCAGTTTAGTTGAAAACAATGTATTTCACCTGAAATGCTTTAGAAAACATATTCCATTTAATAAATGATTATATTTCTGGCTTGAGGTGTTTCACTGTGTCTTTTTGGAGGCCATAGCATTTGTTGGAATTCAAAACCATCCAACTGAATTCAGTATTTTTAGATGAATAATACAGAAAGAACACTGCTGTATCTTGTTTGGTTTGTTCGATGTGAAGGCCACCTGTTCTAGTTTTTCTGTAATGTTTCATAACAACATCAAGTGAAATATAGTCAACTTTTGTAACATTAAATATTATCATGAAATGTTTATGACTCAGAATTAGGTTACATTATGCTGTTTGGAGTGTATAGATGGGCTTGGTGCCAAATAAGTTCAAGTAAACTTATTTTATTCCTGCCAACATAGGAAACAAATATATGTTAAAACGATATTTGAAGATGTTAATTGGAATGATGATCAATGATTAACAGCAAGTGTACTTTGATTGGGGACCAACTATTTAACTATAACTATAAATAAAATTATCTTTCTGAGCAGCAGCTATATAAACAGCAGTTAAACTAATAATGTAGTTTAAGAAACTACATTACATTTGTTTGGCTATGTTGAATGAAGGCTTATTGAAGAAGCATGTCTATATTTTACTTCTAACATACTCTGGAAGGGAATTTGTATACAAATATCAATATCTTCGTCAAATCTCTGTTTCTTAAATACGACTTAATTTTTCTTCATTTTGTTTTCATGATAGTTCAGCATTCCTAAAGTATGTTTGTATAATTTTTATTACATAGAAACATTTTTGTTTTCATTGCAGTTACAAAATTCTTAAGTGGTTTAATCACAAATGTTACAGAGCTATGTTGCAGGAGGAGTATTGCTATATTATTTGTTTATGAGTAAATAGATAGTATTCATGAAAATATTTAAAATGTTTGATGAAATAGTTTTTTGAAATATTGAAATCTATATCAAGGTATATTTATCATTGCAAAATAAATCACTAGAATGAAGAAACTAGTTGTGGTCTGTGTTACCAGGAATCAAAGTTCACAAAATGGAATAAGTTTATGAGTTGTCAGAAGTGAATTCTAAACAATGGTATTGTCATCTATTATTATTGCAGTTTCAAGGAACCTTTCAAATGTATTATTATATGAACTTGAGAAACACAGAATATGTAAGTGTTAGTATGGTAATTGTAGTTTTATTGTTTATGTATTATTTTCATATGCCCCAAGTTAATTCATATTGAGCAAACCTACCATCAGCAGCCTTCAAACAGTGACCATGACATCATTTTTGGAATATTTAGGATCTGTAGCAAGTTTAGTAACCTGTAGATGTTCCTTTGTTGGATCACTATAATGTTGGTTTTTCATATGGGCATGCAACTGATTTCCCAATACAATCAATCATAACTGAAGTGTACAGCATTCAGCATTCTGATACAGGAATTTCATAAGTCTTTAATCATGTTGCTTGAAATGATACTAGTTGTGTAAATTTCTTTATTTCAGAAACTTGTTTGAGTTATATTCCATAGTATAGTTATCATATGCTTCTCTCTGGCAGGTAATTGCTGTAATGTAGATATTTCATAAAGGAGGAAAATTAATATTCTGTAAAAATGTTCCAAGGAGTTAGTATGCAAAGCACTAGAATGCATTATAAATAAATGGAAAAATTAATTACCAAAAGCATGTTTATGGTAAGAAGAGATTACTGGTGTATAGTAGGTATATCAGTTAAATCCAGCAACTGATGTTTTAGTGACATATGTTGTATCAAGTATTGAAAACTGAAAGAGAATATACAAGAACCATTAAAGCTTAAAGAAAAACATGAAAGAATTTGATTTGCAAATAGAAATTTGCAGTGAAGGAAGATATTCGCTTGGTGATGAATGCCGAACGACAGAATTCTTATTCAAAGACGTGGACTACAATGATTGATGGACGCTTGTCACAGATTTAACATTCCCGTGAATCTTAAGTGTAACGAAGAAATGTGAATGGAAGTTTTCTACTTAGAAATACAGGAAACAAATAGTTTAAAGTTATTTAAACTCTTTAAAAAGGCATTCATTAATGAAAAACTAAATATCCTAAGAATGGGTATGGAAGGGAGATAATTCTATGAACAAATTATGCCAAAAATAAGATTTATTTCCCTTGATTTAACCATTATATAAAAACTGTAAATGATATTTAGAAAGAAAAATCATTATTAGTGGTGGATTGCCAGAAACATCAGCGCGTCGAACAAAACTCTTTGCAGTATTTAAGTATGGCTTCACGTTCGGAGTTCAGTTCATGCCGAGATCAAGTTTCCTCTTATTCTTTCAGTGTTGACTTTATGCCACACTTCCAATAAAAAAATACTAATCAAATACTGGTACTTGTTTTCTATTTGACTGATCCTTCTCCACAAATTTCAGATTTTGTGCTCTTTATAATCATTTTCTTTTTATCTGTAATTTTTGAAATCTTGTACTTCGGATAGGTTTATTATTGCAAAAAGGGCATAAGTTTTAAGCGATTCTTACATTTAATGTATAAGCTTTACTCTATAACTTTTTAGTGGTTAGAATTCAAACAGAATTTAAGAGTAAGATAATTTCTTAAATATAATAAATACTCTATACGTGAGTTTTCAAAATAATAAATACTTTAAATTGATTACATATTCTTACTTAAATGAACGTATGTAAAAGAATTAGAGAATGTTTCATTTTTCTCAAAAATAATTCAGCTACTTCAATAATTAGTCAAGGTATATATTTAAAATTAGAAAGAAAATACATTCACTTCACACTAGTTCATATAAATAAATTGATTAGCTGACACTTATCAAATTTGTTGAAGTTATTTTCTATACTTTATTTGTTATGTGTAAGATTAGATTCTTACCAATTTAGATTGTGTGGATTTCTCTAAAATACTGGAGATGTACTTGCGTAGCCAGTGACCTGATCTGAGATCGTGTGCTGGAACGAAAACAATTGCAGCGTGGAAGGTGTTTATAAGCCATTTAAAATAACACACAAAGACCGTGCCACAGAGTTTTGTCAGTGAACAGGTCGCGGTCTCAAAGCGACGAAAATATATTGGCAAATAAAATTTAAATGTTGAAGTGAAACTAACGGTTTTTGTGTGTTTCTTAAATGGCTTATAAATACCTTCCACGCTGCAATTGTTCTCTAAAATACTTATTTTCGTAAATATACCTTTTGTGTGTGTACAGTTTTATTTGATTGAAGTTTAACGCAATATAAATAAAATTTCACTATAGTCAGTATAATGCTGTTGCCGTAGTTTATTTCTAGATGAGCCTTGGCCGTGCAAAATCTACATTCAAAGATTTTCCCGTTGTGTCCGTCTCGTTTTGGGCTTATAGAACTTTAAAAATCACCTTATGGGTTAACATACATGCCTTCTGCTGACTTCATTACTATAAGGATTTGTCTAAAAGGCACATTTTAGAGCAGATGAAAGAATAACTGAAATAAGCAAACCTTGAGTCAATTGATTTAGTACAAACGAATTCGAAGATAATTTTCGGAGAATTAATAACACTAAAATAAGACATACAAAAAGAAAAAAAAAGTTACGTCCCATAATTTCAAGGGAGGTAACTTTTAGCAGGAATTATTTCCCATAACATTTTTTCCCCTAAATCAAGGCATTGACAGATTTTGTGAGCGCAATGAAAACAAAATAATGGTTCATCTTCACTTATTGCGAGGTTCTATATTCGAAAGAAGAGAAAAGTGAGAAATTTTATCGCGAATGCTTTTGAATGAATCCCAACTGTTTCGTACTATTTCGGATCGCTCGGAAATAGGTCAAGGTTAAAAATTTAGCAGGGAGGTTTTCATGTTAAAATATAACGGGCAACGAATGTTTTTGAATTTAGTATTAGAATATTATCTGCAAAATACAGAAGGAAATAATTGAAAATGAGGTATTAAAGCAAAGCAAAACAATAATAAAAACGTACAATTTAGACGTTTTAAATGAGTTTGCACGTTGTTTGAATAGACGTATTCTGATGTTATTACAGTTAGAATTTTTTAAAATTCTTCACTTGAGGGACCGAGTAAAATTCATAATATTCATTCTAAATGACTATATGAAACATTAAAATTATAGTTTTGGTACATACTCATGAACTTACCTCGAATATTGTATGTATAAATGAATTGTTATTGATATTATATTTTCAGTTTTGCAACATTTATCTACAAATGTAATGATTAAGTGAAAATAAGTTTCAGAATCATCCGAAGGAAAATGATCTACTAGGAAATCTCAATTTCCTAAGGGTGCCGCAGATTACTTTTTGTAGGTTTCACTATCGGGAGGGGTAAAAGGCAGAGAAAACCCTAAACTATTAACTCTATGTAGATTTTATTTCGATTGTACCGTGTCTTCATTATCTAATTCCCTCTCCCTCGACCTCACTGAAATTTTCTATTAAAAAAAAAAAAAAAAAGTTATTTAATCAGAATTCGAACAGTAAAAAAATTCACGCTTTTCTTATTAACTTGCCTAATTTTTCCTAAACAGAAAGGAATTCTAATGCTTCGTTATTAAAGAATTGAAAAATCACGTGTAGAGTATATTTGGAGTTGCCTCCCTTGAATAACTCTTGGATCTAATTCTGTTTGGTGGTCAACTCGATTAAT
Source organism: Octopus bimaculoides (assembly GCF_001194135.2). NCBI lineage: Eukaryota > Metazoa > Mollusca > Cephalopoda > Octopoda > Octopodidae > Octopus > Octopus bimaculoides. The sequence goes on along the minus strand of NC_068981.1, from coordinate 177,349,688 downwards.
TAATTCGAGTCGATCACCAAACAGAATAGATCCTAACTCTTTATATTTCCTGGCGAGGGGATTGGTTCAATTTCGTCGCTAAGATTTATATGATACTTGTAACGTAATGAATGAGATAAACTTCATGTACAGGAGTGCGCGTACACTCATATACAGTGTGTACGTGTTTGTGAATACGAAATATGGTTCACTTAACTGAAACAAAGTGTACAGTTTCTCGTACTGCTTGTTATAAATTTGTAAATGATTTCTTTTATAGCATATCTGAAGCAAAAAAAAAAAAAAAAAAAAAAAAAAAAAAAAAAAAACTTTTAAAATTATTAAGTAAAAAACTGAAATATTAAAAATCTTGATTTATATATATTTTGAAAAGCTGTTTTTTCGGTTTGCAGTATTTTCTTATAAAGATGTATAATTTTTGCCGAGTTCTAGAGCTGACATGCATGCATTTCAGTCATAAGAGGGATAATTTGCAATTATATGTAATTATTTATAGGCAGTAACCAATAGATATAGGAAAGGTTAATCATTAATTTTGTTATTTGAAATATAGATAATCTAAAAATAGGTGAACTAAATAGGGAAAAGCTGTGCGTATGACTTTGCAGGTTCACATAGACTAGTGAAATCAATGTGCTGATGTTCGACTTGATCATCTATGACCAGCGTATGTAGGTAAAAATGATGGTACTTCAGACGACCGTGATCCTGAGGAGGAAAGATTGGATGCAGTGTTGAGGAACTGGGAAGTGTGACAATATGGATAATGGGAGGAGCAAGGAGTTGGCCTGGTTGGCAAGGATATGCTGGCAATTCATAGAGGAAACCATTGTAAGTAGCACTGAACGAAACTCATTGCTGACAATCTGGTTATAACTTTACATCGAAATAAAATTCGGTAAAAACTATGAAATAAAAACTTACCCTGGACTGCTAAATTCTACGGGTTTCCTCACTGAATTTTGTGTACTGTTTTATTTTCACTCTCTATATAGGCACAAGGCCTGAAATTTTGGGATTGGGGCTAATCGATTATATCGACCCCAGTGCTCAACGGGCTCTTATTTTTATCAACTTCAAAAGAGGAAGATGAAAGGCAAAAATCGACCTCAGCAGAATTTAAACTCAGAACGTAATCCGGAAGAAGTACCGCTAAGCATTTTGTGCAGCGTGCTAACAATTCTTATTTCTTTATTGCCCATAAGGGGCTGAACAAGGACAGACAAAGAGATTAAGTCGATTACATCGACCCCAGTGCGCAACTGGTACTTAATTTATCGACCCCAGTGCGCAACTGGTACTTAATTTGTCGACCTCGGCGGAATTTGAACTCACAACGTAACGGCAGACGAAATACCACTAAGCATTTCGCCCGGTATGCTAACAATTCTGCCAGCTCACCGCCTTAAGTTTTTGTATAGTATTTTATGAGAGTAATAGTTCTTCTATATTTACTTCGTGTGGTAATAATTTTGTATAGTTGTATTCCTTTACCACACTCCAAAACTAGGTTAGTTAAAATAGAAATAGGTCATCAAAAAATCTTCAAAATGTACAAGATGTTTAATTCCAAGGAGATACTTATACACGTTGCTAGTATTTGGAAGTGAAAGAAATTGTTATAGGTGTAAATAAACACCTAATGGAAAATAAGATTCTCAGTCATTCTGCTAACCACTTATCTGTCAAATGCAAAGCGCTTTGTGTTTTGTTTTGTTTCTATCACAATGTTTTAAGTACACTATAGATTTTAGTTGAAAAATCTTGTAGAAAAGTCTATGGATATGTCGTGAAAAGAATTTTGGTGTCAACTATTTATCATTTAACTTAATGTAAGCATTGTACGGAAATCTGTTGTATGGAAAATGGTTTCAGGAATCTCTAAACAAACAATAGCAAATTGCTTCCGTTTTATTAAATATATGTCCAACAAGGATATAATTTACCTATAATACTATTATATTGGTATGAAAGGCAAGAAAATACAGAATTATTAAGTAGATAGAATGTTGAAGGGTTTCTAAGATCCAACAATAAAATATCAATTGTACAGACCTTTAGAAAACATGTGAAAAAGGTGAAGAAAGCATACCCTGGTCGTTTTAGGGAACATCAGCAGTATTTTTACGTACACACAAGATATTAGAAACACTATGTCCCTATTTTAAGTATAACCTAGAACAGTCATGTATTTCAGAACGACAAACACTACATTTTGAATTATAAAATCTCATCGAATCTTAAACCCAACCCTGCGCTGTTTTGTTATCAAATTTTGCCAGCATTTTATCTATTTGACGCGATATTCACAATATAACCGTTATGCATGTATGGTATTAAGAAAGAAGCGAACTGATGGAGGAGTTTTAACAGTTTGGAAGGCGAAACAATCACAATATTGAGTAATGGTAACGAAGGTTGTGGGACGCTAAAATTACAAGTGCCGAACTAAATACCCCGTATTTAGTTCCATTTATGCTTTGAATTCAAATACCGTCGGAGTTTACTTTTCTTTCATCTCACCACAATCAAGAAAATAAACTCCATTAATGTACTGAGGTTGGCTCAGTCGATTATACTTCTCAGTAAATTTGCGGCCTTGTGCTAAAATTGCCGTCTTGTACCACAATCAACATATTTATGTTTATAAACAAGTGTGTTTCGTTAAATTGTCGAAATATTGGAGCGTTTGTAATTTCTAGCCGTTTTCCATTCAGTGTTCTACTTCTGGCTATATAAGCTTTTACTATTTAGCTATTGTTTAATTCAAGGTCAACTGTTATCGAACAAATCTATTATCAAATTCACCAGCCATGCCTATAACGTTTTTAAGGACCATCTTGGACTACTTTTTATAATATGTCCTCATTGTTTTTAAGACGTCTGTGTATGATTTGAGGGAAGTTTGGTTGCCATTTCTTGGCGGTCGAACAACTGCGTAGAGTCTCTCTCGTTAGCTCCATAAGTTGTTTGTTATATTTAGTATTCGTCCAGAACTTGTTGATTTATTTTACGAGAAGAAACTTACAGCTTTTACATATCTTCAACTTTTTTCAAATATCACTATGATGGAACATTCAGCATCGTAAGATTGAAAAATTTAGCTTGTCTGCTGCGCATTTTCTCTTATGATCAATGATATCACATATTACTTAGTTTACATATCAAAAATGTAGCATTAAATGAAATTGATTTCTTACATAGGCACAAAGCTTAGACATTTTAGAAAAAGAAATAGTCGTTTATATATAAATCTCTGCTATTTTATTTTATCAACCGCAGAAGGATTAGTGGCAAAATTGACTATGACTAGATTTGAATTTTTTAAAATTGAATTAATAACATATAATGCCTGTCTGTTCTACAGTATCCAACTATCTTAGACTAAATTCTTCTCATGGGATAGGCCATCATTGGTGGAATATGAAGGGTGCGCTGTAAAAAAAGTTTGAAAATCCGTGTTCTAGTAGAATTTTAATGTTTAATGTTACGTATTGAATAACTAGCTTTGAAGATATTTTAGAGCGCGCTTAAGTAGGTTATTACACACATTCTTATTCACATGGACTCCGAGCCTGAAATAAATCCTTTTGATCGGCTGCCTACTGTTCATTAGCTGTTGGTAAATTGTGTAGCAGAACACCTTGACTGAACAACTCTTTTGTACAGAATTTTGCCGGCTGAAAAGAACGAAAAGAGAAAAAGAAACATTCCGTTCTTTTAAAAGAGAGACGATATTAATCAATTGATCGGCTAAGAAAGAATAAAAGGCAAAAGTGACTCCAGACTGAATTTAACTCAGGAAATTGAGGCAACGAGTTAGGTACTGCGTTGCCTCTAGTCTATCACAATACCCATAAGTATTATTTTCCCATCTTCACTGTATTTTTTGTAGTCTAGACAGAAAGGCATGTATTTTTAATAGGTTAGGAAATTACTAATTACATATTATTGACCTTGAATGAGCAGAAGACAAAAACCACATTGTAAAATTTGAAATTACCAAGGCTCAGAATTTGAAAGCATAAAGCATCATTCCAGCTTTCTACTGTTTGCAATGGTTCTACTGCTTTCCCTCCCCGTCTATGAGAATGCAACACTGAGATAGCTTGTCGTATAATTTAGTTTACAATTTCATTTTCCATTCATATTCTTCGTAGGGAGTGTATGTCACAATTGGCTCTAAAACGTTTACAATTTCCTTTACTTTGATCATGATCCGCCGCTACTATAGCCTCTTATGTAAGCCGCGTTTGCTACCCATTAACTTTTGATATCACGATGAAACAATAATACCAGCAGTGAAGTCATCAAACAGAAATTTCTGCAATAATCCGGGCATGTCGATCAATTTTACAGGCAAGGAGAGACATAGTATAAATTACATATAGGGTTTTACCGGCAGAAACTTCTTCTTTAGATGTCCGAGTTAAAAAAGAAACATTACGCACATACGCGCGCGCACATTGGTATACTCAAAGAGCAATTGAATGCTTCCTTGAAGTAGTGGTAATTGGTTTGTAAATATTTTGTTTTCTGTGAAGAGAGAATAATGTTTATTAGTCTGTTCTTTCATTAAAACAATAATGAAATAGTTGAGGGGAGTTTTACGAAATTAAGACAGTGAGTTGAAAAATTTCGATTAACTGAAATTATTTATACAATTAATAAACAACGTTTCCTTTTAGAGGTGTTTAAAATCTAAAAGCAACAAAGATGCAAGATAACTCCAATAATATTAATAACTTGGAAATTTTAGAAAACATTGACAATTCTAATGGGAGTGAACTTTGTCTTTGAACCTACCTGGTTCAAAGGACGTTTTATTTTTATTAGACTTCTTTTGTGAAGTATGTTCTTCTCAGTTAGAAAGACTAAGAGTGATCACTAATAACAATAATAATCCTTTCTATTATAGGCACAAGGTCTGAAATTTTGAAGGTGGTGGCTAGTCGTTACATCAGCCACAGTGCCCAGCTTGTAGTTATTTCATTAACCCCGAAAGGACGAAAGGCAAAGTCGACCGCGGCGGAATTTGAATTCAGAAAGCGTAGACGGACGAAATGCCGCTAAGTATTTTTCCCCGCGTGCTAACGTTTCTGCCAGCTCGTCACCTTAATGATAATGCGGCCCAAAACTAGAGAGAGCTAAATAGCCTGACTATAAATACGTCTATAACGACTATATGTCCCGGTGGTGTTTAAGCAGAGTTTAAGGACGGATGAGAATTAATTCTGCAATGCAATCATTCTATTGTTCCAGTCCCAAGTTGAATTCCAACTGTTGGCCAATTTGTCCCAAAGTTTTTATCTCGACGAAGAGAATGTAATTTATCGCCTTGATCTCTGACGCCATCTGATAAACGCTACCAAGATGGCGTGAATCAGCCAAGCTTTATCTGCTAGAAATGGCAACCCATATGATTTTAAATCAGATCCTAATACTGGATGTTCAAGAACCAAACGAAGGGCAGATTTTCAATCCTGAGATCACCCCGATTCCAAAAAGATATAATATGACTATGTAGAGCAAATGTAGACTGAGATACAGGGGTCCAGACGGACAGACAGAATTTTGTTTTTATTATTACAGATGTTGAACGAAACAATGAAACAAAACAAAGAAAAA
>NC_068981.1:177336285-177343312 GCF_001194135.2 Octopus bimaculoides | reverse complement strand
TTTCTGTCGGAATCTTGCATATTTTTCCATTCTCTCCACGCTAAACAAGATACCGGGCTGATGCACAAAACAAAGTCGTGAAATTACAAAATTGTGTTTGAGTTGGAGTTAGAACGTCGGATAGAACGTCTTGCAATATTCTTTACAACAACGCCGAGGTGAGTTTTACTTTTTATCCTTTCCAGATTAATAAATAAAGTACCAGACCAATAGTGGTAGGGGATTATTCCCGCTTTCTCTCTTTCACATTCTCTCTAGATGAAATCAGTTGGGAAAGGATAGGTTCCACTTGGTTAAAAAATGCCCAAAACTTTCTATTTCATGACAGCAACCTTACGGTTCCATCAAGATTTAAGGCTCGTACTGTATTTTACATGCTGATGGTTGTGTGACTCTTTCTTGGTTTTGACATCATTATTCGATTACGCGATCCCTTCCGATTTCGAGACAAGGATCTTTCATCCTGTACTATATTAAAGAAAAATTACAGTTCTTCATTTCGGTCTCGAGCGGGCATCGCTTGTCCAGTCAAACTACTCGTATTTCTCCTTACGGTGATGATACTACCAATTGTAATGCTATTTTGTACCTTCTTTCCTTCTTTCTGTTACAGAAGGAAGTGGTTAAATTGTGTTTCCCATGAAGATATTTATTTCGATTTTCTGCCAACAGGTAATGAATTTCCTGATGGCGAAATGCTTTAAATTGACGTAATTTTAATCTGCCCGAGACGGAAGAAACTAACTGCCTTCGTAACAGTATATTGTAGGACACAGTCATACGTCTTCACTAGGTTAAGCCATATTAAGCTACACGGTATAAAGTTATGTTTTGTTTCTTTTTGTTTGAGTATGTTCAATGAACTTCAAATACTTTGCGTATGTCTGCGATAGATTTCCGAATCATGTGACAATAGCTTTCAGAGTAGTCTGTTAATACTGCTATTCAATATCTGACAAATATGGCTTTAAAAAAATACTTTCACACTTTCAAGTTATGATGGGAGTTTAATGCGGTTTCTTTAGAAAGCTGTAGTTCTGCCGCCCAACACCAATTTTATATTGCTCACTGTAACAAGTTGGCCAGCATAAGTTTTAAAAGAAATGTTCGTTCTTAACTTCTTTATTCACAACTGCCTTGAATATGAAACTAAAAGAACAGACTTTGGATATAGATTCAGATGGAAGAGGTTGAACAGTTATTCGATATAAGAAATTCGAACAGACGTGATATAAAATGCTTTTGATGTCTTATTTTCTCATGCATTATGTTTCTCCTCGACCTCTTACATCTGTTTTCTTGATTATTTGTTGTTTAGCTTATGACGACTCTAGTCAAACAGACCTACAATCAAAAGCTTTTCAGCCTTAACCACAGTCTATTTTCAGACATATCTATGACTACATTATACAATGGGTTTTTTAAATTTTTAAATGATAGGGTGTGACTTGAGGGAAACATGTCTGCTAATTCCAGCAAATCGAAAAACCGCTTAGAGACACCTTCGCTGATGCATTTTTTGTTTGTTTGTTTAGTTAATCTTATGAGTTTAATTTTACCCTTATTTTTATTGTGATATTTTAAATTTATAATTTAACTCTCTAGTTTCTTTAGTCAAAGACCCGGAAAATGAAAAGTGGTGCCCGTCAATTCAGAAAGATCCAAAGACCCAAAATATCATAGCGTCATAGCGCGCGCGCGAATTCACTCGTAAAAAAAATAGTGGGTATGGGATCCATTGCTTGTACTAGTAGTCCATGAACCATAACGAGTTCAGAACTAGTGCACTAGACTATTAACAAGTAATATTGCATTCTTTGTCTACCGGTCTACTTTTATCTCAATTTCAGAAACTTGTTTTTCAGTGCTTAATCTCTCCTTTTCTCCCATTTGTATCTCTTACTTTCTCCATTGTCTGTCACTTTCATTCTCTTCTTTAATGCATATATCATTTTATTTTCCCTATTATTTGTGGAAATGGGGGAATGTTGACGTGCATGCGTATGTATGTTTGCACGCCCACATGTACACATTCGTAACTTGTAAATTGTATGAAGTTATATACTTTTTAAAATGTTCTCAATAATAAATGTTTTATAAATTTAAAAACCGTGTGGTTTCGGGTTCAGTCTCACTGCGCGGCATCTTGAACAAGTATTTTCTTTATAACTCTGGCCCGACTAATGCCTACTGAGTGAATTTGGCAGATGGAATTGTTTGGAAGCATGTCGTATATGAGCTTGTGTGTCTGTGATTGTGCCTGACTCTCTCTCTCTCTCACACACACACCGCCTGACAACCGGTGTAGGTTTGTTTACGTCCTCATAACTTAGCGGTTCGGCAAAACAGGTACTGGAGTCGATTTGTTCGACTAAACTCTTCAGAGCAGTACCCTAGCATGGTCACAGTCCAATAGCAGAAATAAGTAAAAGATATAGATAATGTTCTATTCATTTTTGCCCCTGTGTTCAGTAAATTACAGCTTACCACCTCAAATATGAAAACCCCTGCATTAGATAACGTAGTACTGACAGGATAGGCATAGTCGGAATGGTTTTGATCATAGTTTTGCTCGATAAGGGTTAACCTGGGGTTACAAAACAATAACAACAAATACCCATTTCTGATGTTAAATTGTGTTATAAGATAGAACATACATTAATTTGAACATATATCTTTGACTAAAAAAAAAAAAAGGTCGCACAGTGATATATAAAAATAAGTATAAGCTTTTCATATATTGGTCTTTGATAAACATTGATACATAACATCAGTTTGAATAAAATATAGGTAGAGGTATATGTCCATAGGAGAGAAAGAGTAGGCAGAAGCGAGAAGAAAGAATGTATTTAGATAGATAAATTAGAGAGAAATCGAGTGTCGTTGGCAAGTAGTAAAACCATTATTTTTATGCTATTTTGCCGGGTTTAATAAAAATAAAAGCAAAGCGAACACACACACACACACACACACCAGTTAAAGTTGACGAACGAAATACGATTGTCTGTAACAGTCCAATAATTTTTTTAACTTATCACTTTTTGATACATAAATTTGATATATCTTCTGCTTCGTTACGTTAAATATTTTTACAATAACGAGCTAGACGGACTGATGTCATTAAAAAAAGTTGAATTTAGATAATTTATAGTGTTAGTTATAAAATAATATTTTAACATTATTCCTTGCTGTTGCCACTCTCATGTCCATTAACATCCGTTACCTCTCTTCCATTTGCCTTTACTCTCTGATGTTCTTGATTAAAACAGATAAAAAGGCAGCGAGCTGGCAGAATCGTTAGCACGCCGGACGGAATGTTTAGCGGCATTTCAGCCGTTCTTATGGTCTGAGTTCAAGTTCCGCTGGAATCAAATTTGTCTCTCATCCTTTCGGGATCGATAGAATAAGTACTGGTTGAGTATTGGGGTCGATGTAATCCACTAACCCAAAAATTTTAGACCTTGTACTTATTAGTAGAAAGGATTACAGGAGATAAGAATATCAAGATCAAGGTTAGGTTATTTCACTTTGAAAGCGTAAACATTTTAACTCACGTCTTGACAAGCAGAATCGTTAAGTATTCATTATAAAGTACATACAACGCAAACTCGCATGCTCTTTGTGATACACCCGTTATGTATCAAACTGAAAGAATGTGCAATGTTAGTGAAGTTTGGTGACAACAGTTTACAGAAATAATATTCATAATTTCTTGTTATTTTATTTTTTTTTACCTCGTAAGAAGGTTTCTGAAGATCATTCCTTATCTAATTTCCGTTACATTTAAGTTCCTTTATCATTTAACTGTAAAGTTCATAAATAAATTTTTTGATAGTTTAGAGTAGTTTCATTGTCAAGTAGTCTAAGTATAGAATTTCTATAGCTATTTAAAAGCGGTGGTTCAAATCTGAGGTGGTCATAATCTAAATTAAAGAAAATTTTCTTTTTAAGTCGTGGATAATTATATTGAATTAAATTTTAGATATAAATCTATCTGTATTGTCTAAATGCATGTAATTTTTGTCTTCTGAAGACTTTGTAAGTGAACCAACTAGAAAAAGTTGTACTTATTACTGGTCCAATACCAGCTGTTGGGAACCACTTGTCTAGCGGTTAATGTTATTGCATTAAAATATCAAGAGCCAATGAGATAAAGGCTCTACGCGCTCACTCAATCTGCTAGAAATAGCAGTAAAATGTCTCTTTAACAGCACCCGACCGTCCAAAATAACGAAAAGATAGACTGGATTAAGTACTTCTAGATATAATCTTAAAAAGACACGGTGCTACATGCTCAGAGTTGACCTGGGACTAAACGACAGCATTTTTGGATAAGTCAAAATTAGAATATCAAATAACTTGTTATAGTGTTGTAGAACGTCATGTTATTGTTTATTTTAAACTTTGAATTGCTCAACTGATGTACGCTTCAAAATAATCTCACTGAGATTTGTTTTTTTTCTTCCTCATTTAATTTTGTGAGTAAAGAAATTTTGCCCCCCTCTCCGATGCAGTAAACATCAGCTTTGTAACTGGGCAAATTTAGAACATCTATGTTCAAATATGCCATATATATCTCATGGTTTGTGTCTATGAACTGTGACTCTGGTTAGTGCTCTTGTGCGGTTAGAACAATTTCACCCCAGTTTTTTGTGGGGAACGCGCATTTTATAAATTTGTCATCGCATGTAAATGAGATTACACTCAAATGGTCTCTCTTTATGATTTTGAGATAGAGGAATGGGGAATTTATGTCCTATATGCTTTTCTTTACAGCATTATCGTTGTTAAATGAATAGAAATTGTTCAAGCAAGAATCGATTCACTCAGATTTTACCCTATACTTTAACGCGCTCATTATCGCTAGAAGTACAATGAGTTTAACCTTCCGAAGAACTAATCCTTCAGACCCTATATATGGAAAGGTGATTCAAATTTCTTTATATTATTTTTATGTTGATGATGGTTATCAAGAAGAAGCAGAACAAACATTTAGCTTGTGACCAAGCTAAGCGTGCTTAGCTAAAACTATTCATTTATGCGTGCTATTGAAAGCACATGCCCGGTTTCTAAAACAAAATTCCGTATTCTTGAAAAGAATATATTTCCTTTTCAAATATTTAATTTGAAATTTGTTCGTAGCTATTGATAGTGTATTCCACATAAATCGAACCGTGTTTCTAATGCATATTTCCTTATAACTCTTTGAAAACTTCCAACTATCTAGATATTTACCGCCATATCTCTCACACAGTCAAGTACTATCAGCTTAAAAACTTATAGTTACGCTGCAGTACCATATGCGAAGAACGCTGACTAAAACACTGAGAAGGTTGCACACCACCTTCAACACCAGTACAATGGAGTCTCTATATAGTCTCTAAATTTCAACCAAATTTTCTCAAACCACATCATATCGGGCGGGATACCATTAAAAAGTTTTGAGGGTGAAACTGGAATACTGTTTGATTATAACAGCAACAACTGGGAGTCATTTACCTACCACCAGGGAAGCAAAGTATTCCTTCAGATACAGCTCAAACTCACTATCTTGAATTTTCAGTGAACCTTTTTGATCTCATGCCAACTAACTTTGCAGAACCCTCTTCTCTGTTACTTATCAACGAACATGACTTTCCCATTAAAAAGCAACCATATCTGCTGCTCACTGATTTCCAAAGTCTCAGTCTCTACCATATCAGTTCCCCCATACACACAGTCGCCAAGTGCGGAAACGTCTCTCATTCGTGAACCATAATATATTCCGAAGAACCTCTCTAACGTTGCAAAACTACTAACCCAATATCCATATTTCCAGTATTCCAAGCCGTAAACAGGCAGCTCTTTCATTAGATTTAGTCCCCCACCTCAGCAACCATCTGTACGTTTTCCGTAGGGAAGCTCTACCGGAACATGCTTTCTTAAATAATTCACAATGATCTTTCACCGACAAGAACGTCAACGAAAGCAACGTTGTTGCCCTTGATATCAACAAAGCCTTCGACTGTCTAACATAAGAGCTATCTGTCAAAGTTGTCTGTCTTCAGATTCGCTTCTCATTCTGGGCAGGAAGTTTTCTGCCAGCTCGTTCATTTTGCAGTATTATTTGAAGAATTAGCAAGGTAGTTTAATGTTTCATGGTTAAATGAAATCTAAATGATCCGACACCATCATACTACTGGTACTTCATATTTAATAACTAGCCCTCAAAAAGCAATAAGATCTATTTATTTTCAACAATAGCGCGTATAGACTTACTGATTGAGCGACATCAACATATATTAGAAATATACTATACTTTTAATATTCATCTAAAACACCGGATTATTTGGACTTATTTCTAATATGAGTTTTAACTATATCTACTTCACCACTGTATTGTTTTTTTCCTGAAAAATATGAAACCAGTTGAAGTCTGAATGGAATAACTTTAAATTCCTCTATTTGATGTTTTATCAGCAACATATTTTTATAGCAAATGAAAACATTAAAGTATAAAAGATCAAATTACCGAGGAAAATTTTTTTTAACTACCTCGACTAGGAAACAAAGAAAAAGGAGAAATAGGGTTGGGGGGAATTAAGCAGCAGAAGATCAGGTGGGGAGAGTGTAATGGGTTGTTGTACACCCCAGAACTAATGGCGTGTTTAGCCGCGCCTCGCGGACATGATTGCAAAGGTGTTGCCGTGTAGAATGGCCAGTGACACTTGCTGCAACAGCCATCCCACTTCGCGGGACTCGTTTCTCAGATAGGTCGCAGGTATCCCGATTTGGTGAAGGAAATCGGCAGCGCGGAGTCCGAGAACACCTGGCGCTTCGACGGCGACCGGCACAAACTGATAGCGCCTGTCAGGCTCCTGTATTTGTTTATTTTTCACTCCTCTCCGTTCAGGGCGGCGATACCCGGGATTGCGGCCGATGCAGCAAAACGTATCGTAGCACGTCGCATCTCAAATTAGGGACCTATCTATACTAATTCGAAAGATAACCGAAATTTCCACATTGCAGCATGATTCTTTAAACATAG
>NC_068981.1:177321762-177336275 GCF_001194135.2 Octopus bimaculoides | reverse complement strand
AACCCCTTATCAACAAATCAAGAAACTCATTGTTAAACTACAGTAGCTCTCACAGCTGTAAGGCTTTTTACGTTAGATGAGATGTGCGAGTTGTTCTAGTCGTTCGACTGATGTGCCGGACTACATAATTTACACGTTAATGGTTATTTTAAAATATTCCTGTATCGATCGAAATTCAATATACGTATGTGACTGATATTGCTACTCCTGCTGTTGCCATAACTGCTGCTGCTGCTGCTGTAACTGCTGCTGCTGCTGCTGTTTCCACCACCGTCATTACTACTACTGCTTCTACTACATCGCATTACTAGTGTATTATTCGTTGTTTCATATCCACTTCTGTGATTTCTTTGACAATATATTTACACATCAACCAGAACATTTATATCATTTACTATTCGGCGACTGAAAATTACATAAGTTTTGGGAATTCTCTCAAATATATTTTATTAACATAATATTATATTACAATAAATATAATATAATGTAAATAAAAATACAAATATTAATCTTACAAATTGTTTCGATTCATACCCAATAACATGCCGATTGATCATGTTTCGGACCCAGGCACTTGTTTATGTAAACCATCAAGAGTTGAACTTCAAATCTGTATAAAAACGATGAGACAGGGGGTATGTATTTACATGGTTATATTATCTATGTCCAGATATAGACATTGGTAAATGATATCCAAATCTGTGACATATCAAATATACTAGAGGAAGTTAAAAAGTATCGCTAAAACTTTCTTGACGCTCGTTACATTTGTCATTAGCGTTAGCGTGCTAAAAATTGGTACTTTTGTGGTTATGTAACCGAGGTTTGATCTTGATCACTCCAATTTTCTTTCTCGAGTTACACAGTAAACATGATCGCTCTGCTGGTAATGTGCACCAAAGAAGAAGAAGAGAGATCAGTGATTTGATTTCTGTGGTTTGAACGTGTATCATGGGCTGAAATTCGTCGCAGGTTTTCAGTACAATACGGAGACATTGCTCTAACGCGTAAAAGTGTGTCTGAGTGGATCGCGAAGTTTAAAAATGACTGAACTAGCATGAAGTACGAAGGAGAGCAGGACGCCCACCAACCTCCACCACTGACATGAAGATTCAACCAGCTCGAGAGATGGTTCTGGAGAACCGACGAGTGACCATCGATGAGGTGGCATGCTCTCTGCAAATCAGTCATAGTTCTGCATACGAAATCATCCGCTACAAGCTTCGCTTCCGCAAAGTCGGTGCGAGATGGGTGCCAAGAGAGCTTACCGAAGCGCATAAGCGCAATCGTGTGGAGATCTGTAACGTTTACTTGACAGCTTCAACGATGAAAGCGAAGCTTTTTCGGAGAGAATAGTTACAGATGAGGTAAGATTTGGGTCCATCACTTTCAGCTAAAATCCAAAAGGCAGGGTACGGAGTAGAAACACTCGGAGTCGCCAGCAAAAAAGGAAATTCAAGAGTCAATCTTTTGCAGAATAAATGATGCTAACCGGTTATTGGGATGTGAAATGGCCCATACTGGAGCATTACCTGGAAAAAGAGCCAACCGTTACCTGTGTAAGCTACAGTGAAATGGTGGCCAACAAACTGAAACCAGTAATTCTCACCAAACACTGAGATCTGTTGTCAAAGTAAGTGTTATTGTTGCACGACAATGCACGCCCACACATGACCATCCACAGCGTTGAAAGCATTGAAAATTAGATTTCGAGTAGCTGGAACATGCATACGGTCCAGATCTCGTCCCTTCTCGCTATTACCTCTTTGGACCGCTCAAACATTCTTTACGAGGTCGTTGATTTGCTATAGTGAAAAAAGTGGTGGAAGAGGTGCATAAATGGCTGCGCTACCAGCCGAAAACTTTCATCTCCGATGGAATAAGTAAGCTTGTGGACCGCTGGAAGTAGTGCATCGAAAAGAAAGGAGACCATGTCGAAAGTGATGTAATTGTTCAACCCCTGCTTTTGTTTTAATAAATTACAGAAACAAGGATGCGTATAATTTTTGACTTACCCTCGTATATAAAAGTAGGTAAATAATTATATTCCACTTCAAGAATGTATTATTTATTTATGTTTATGTTAATTAGAAATAGAGATATACTTTTTGTAAAGTGTCTCGAGGTAATGTATTGATAAGCTAGATCGGAAAGAGATAAAACATGGCACAGAAATTACAATAACAGCAGATATAACTTGTAATGGTTTCATCAGAGGGGAAACAGCAGCGCTTATAACCCTCTTCAAGGCCTCTGTGACTAATACGAATAAAGAAGTTATCAACAGGTCGAGGACCCGACTCAAATATTTGCATCAGAGTAGTTTCCGTTAAAAACATTTAAGAGTCAGATTGTGGCGTTAAACTGGGCGATACATTAACTCTACTACCCTAGAATAAAAACGGCCCCTCCGATACACTTATACATAGTTCCTATCTATCAAATTTCACTCACAAAGCTTTGGTCGAACCAAAACTCTGGTAGAGGACACTTTCTCAGTGTCTCGCAGTGAAATCGAATCCGAAATCTCGTAGTTGTGAAGCGAAGTTCATAGCCACAAAACTTTGTCTTCACCCATGTTTTCTCAATAAAAAAAATCGTCTATTATATATAGATAAAAACAAATAATTTTGACATTCAACTTTAATGTAATCAGTCGGAACTACCTTCGTGAATCCTGCTAATACAACGAACAAGTGTAAAGCAGCAGGTACTTGGTGGATCACGAGCTGATATGAAAAGCGTTTCATAAGGTTACTATCACGTTAGTTTAAATCTCAGCAACTTCACTGAGGGAAAATACTTTGGAAGGGCGTTCTACAAACTAAAAATAGAAACGTTAAGGCCTCATATTTCATATGTTTTAGAAATAACTTCGATTATTTGAGATTATTCATGCAATTAACGCATAAAATTCCCTCTAGGGGTGTTTAGAATCGGAAATCAGCGGGCAAGATAGGTAACACCTGGAGAACCGATCGAGATTTTGGAAAATATAGAAAATATCTGTATGCTGTCAACTTAATGTGACAGTCCCATGAAGGGAATAATACTAGAGCCGCATTTAAACATTTATTTGTAAGAGAAATTCTGAGTTCAAATCTCACCGAGGTCAGCTTTGCCTTTCCTCCTTTCGAGATCGTTAAAATAATATGCCAGCCAATGTACTAACTTCATCTCCTCGAAATTGCTAGCATAGCGCTTAGATTGGAAAACTTTATTGTGAGGGGAAAGGAAGCGAATAGCACGATGTCAACAAGAGATGCCCAGTTTCATTCCTGTCTGTAAGCGGGTTTGCTTCCCAACCATATGATTCTGGATTTAGTCCCCACAGCAGGCCGACCACCAAAGCCTTGTGAGTGGATTTGGTAGACGGAAACTGAACGAAGCCCGTCGTATATCTATCTATCTATTTCTGTGAGAGTTAGAGGTTGGGAAACCAACCAACTGAGGGATATTACCTATCCAATATACTGCTGGTAGTGTACCCTATTATACATGCCCAAAATGCTGGTTATTGCGTAGCAATCTCGCAACTGAGTATCTATCTATCAATATCCATATATATATATATATATATATATATATATATATATATATATATATATATATATATAGATATATATACAACCTGTCTTCATCTTTTGGGTTTTTTTGTGAATTCTCCCCCCTCTCTCTCTCTCTATATATATATATATTTGTGTGTCTTTGAGTCTGTGTTTGTCCCCCCACCATCGTTTGACAACCGATGTTGGTGTGTTTACGTCCCCGTAACTTAGCGGTTCGCCTAGACAGACCGAAAGAATAAGTACTATGTTTACAAAGAATAAGTCCTGCGGTCGATTTCTTCGACTAAAAATCCCTTTAAGGCAGTGCTCCAGCATGGCCGCAGTCAAATGACTGAAACAAGTACCATGTTTCTTCCTAAGGGCTTGTAATTCCAGAACTGTTTTAGCGCATGAATGGAAATACTTTTTTTTCTCCATCTTGAATTGGTCAATGCTTTATGCTGTATTGCTTGATTTTATTAAAACATATTGACTGATATAGGATAACTAATCCTTTGTCATTAGAGAGATTCATTATTCATCTGTCTCTTGGCCGCGTGTGCACCAATATAGGTTACATAATCTACAGAAGCTTAATCAGCCACAGCAAAAAATATGTGCGGACCCTTCATTGGCAACCCCTTCAGTGGTCTAAAAGCAAGGAACAGTTATCGCCATCATTGCCACCATTTCTTTCTCTCTCTTTTTCTAGCTCTCTGTCTGTACGTGCGCGTACACACACACACCAAAATATGCGTACGTGCCTGTGTGCTTAGTGAGGTTGATGTGTCTAGTTACCATTTACACACACACACACATTTTCGGTTTTAAAAATATCTATGCACTAAATTGGTCTTGAAAACCATTACAGCAAGCGAAAGATATGTAGTTCAATTCCCATCACTTCGCTTTCGACAAATGGATCATGTTGAAAAAATGTACGCTCCCATATGTTCACAGACGTGTGTGTGTGTGTGTGTGTGTGTGTGTGTTCACGCCTGCGTGTGTATAGAAGCACGCTTGCACAGACGAATCTATATTTTGTTTAGCAGAAACTGGTTGCTAGGAAACAAGAATGAAAGGTTTCTTTTTCTTTTTTTTCCTGATTTTCCCGGAATTAGTTACGAATAAATCAGATACTAGGTGTATTTGATAGTAAAGCGACCGGCAGCCAATTAACATGACTGCTGCTTCAATTTTCCACTGTCATATAGCGTGCGAATTTACTGACTACGAACAAATCGATGCGCAGCAAGAACGGAAAGGGAGAGTGGGTCGATCCTGATCTGTTTCATCTCACTGGGACCTTGAATAGAAGAATCGTATAAAGTGAAATGAATTATTGATATTCTACTCTGACAGTGACCAGGAAGGAAGCCTGCATGCTCGTAAGCCCGTCCGCGCTACACCTACACACACAGAGCGATAAATACACGCATATGTCTGCAGAGGTTTACTCGTACATGTAGAAAGGCTCAGACGCAAGCGCTCATTCATTCACACACACACGCGCACGTATAATAATAAAAGGTAGAGGAAGAGAGTAACTGATTTTAGTGATGCTTGTTGCTAGGCAATTGATTCAATATAATTCATTCGCTCGCATTGCGGAAGAAGAGCTGGAATTTCGAGCAATATCATACACAACTAAATAAACAAGTCTGCTACGGAAATATTTCGTTTAAGTTGATCCATATTTCAGAGATGCTGACATTTGATATAATTGATAAAGCGTAAGGTCGGCTTTTCTCTGCTAAATGACGAGAGAAAGACAGAAGGAAAGACTCACAAGAACAAGCGAAAAAAATAATTTCTAGAAATATTTCAACAAGAATTTTTTTAATATTTCATAAAGGCATAATCTTATATAGAATCCTCATAGTAATCAGTATCGTATTATTGCTTTATGTAAATCATTGTGGCTATGATCTTAGGGGGTTTATATTCCACTTATGATGCTAAGTAACAGATAATCATTTTTTTAAATGCCTTACCCACCTGCAAGATGTACATCTGACAATAAAACATAGCATTAAAAACAGTACTTTTGCATGTGGCAATGACTTTCAGAAGAGCCTTTTAGAAAACATTCGCCCGAAGAGAGGCTCGGAACACCCAAACTTCTCGAAGATCAAGGTGAGTGATCTCTCCTTTTCATTCTCTGACGAACATGGCTGTACTAAGAGTGGTGTGTGCGCTTCCAAGCTGAGGTCAGCTTGGAAGCAAGGTCGCTTGCTCAACAATCTCAAGTCACTCTACATAGAATGCGGTAGCTATCAGCGAGACGAGGATTTCTAGAGTGTACACAGTAGCGCCCATTTTCGACTCTGAAATAGGGAGGCGGAGTAGCAGTGCTATTCTGGAAAACCTTAGATCTCAAAGTACGGGCAAACTTTTTGGACCCAGACGATAAATTGGTGGTCCTGGACGTAGCGAAGTTGTGGCGCCTTTATATTGGTGGCCCTTATGCCCTGACAGGGGTTAGAAGGCCAGATTTTTTCAGACGTCTAAAAACATTCCCGGGAACGTCTCACTCTTTAGTACTAGTGGGCGACTGGAACTATATTTTGGACGCACGGAACGACTGCGTGGAGCTAGTAGATAACAGAAGTGGGTGCAAAATCATCGAAAGCTTACCCAGAAACTTCCAGCTGTCTAATTGGATTTACCTGAAGTGCCAGTGTGGGCATGGAACAAATCTTATCTAGGTAAGAGTATTGTTAGGCTAGTGGGTGGAAAACACTCCCCAAAGATTTTTTTCTTCGTCTGTATATATGATACTTATAATTATCGTCCCAATATTTCCTCTTTCACCATATGATATACACATTGAATATTTTTATACCCTTTATTTTGAATGATATGGCACAATAGCCTACTGGTTAGGTTATATAAGAACTGATGATACAGTTTATTACATCTTACAAGGTATCACATAATCTAAATGTCACGTTGTGATTAGCATTTGCTTTTCATCTCTCCATTCTAGGACAATTAATTTAAAGCATAAAGAAATAGCTTCAAAAGGACAAAAGCAGAATCTCCGTCAACATAACATAAAACAAAAAATTAAGCTGTACAAAGAGACTATTTCAGAACTGTGAAGTAAACTATGGAAAACTTCACAGCATTAGCAGACGATAATATTTCCAAATGCCATTAACAGGATAATGCTTTCAAATGTCAAAACAAAAAAGGGGAGAAAATTGAAGCACGAACTGTATTTTAATGAAAAAATAAGAGAGAAAATTAATGTGGTGTTGTAGTTATAAGGTTAATATGTTAAAAATAAAAAAAAAACAAAAACAACTCAAATGAAACAAGAATTTCAATGCCAGTGACAAATAGCCCTTTCGTAAAATATCTGAAGAACATTCTATGACCATCTTTCAGAATCTTGCAATTTATCATGTAGGGGATACACTATTACAACAGGTTGGTAGTTGCACACACACACACACACACACACACCGACCGTATGTGTATTATTGGCATTTGCTGAATGAATCAAATGCATGCTTGAGATATAGGAATGAATAGAAACAACAATTCCTATTTTTATATGAATCTTTCATTCTTACGAGACACAAATGCTAGACTAGCGCAAGTTTTTTTTTATTCATTTCTTTTCACGTGAGAGAGAGCTACATGCGTATCAGAACGCTACCGATAACTTGTAACTGATTACAAGTTGCCATGTCGGGTGCCCAATGACTAAACTGGCAACCCCACCAAGCTTGCTTCACGAGAACAGTGATTTAAAATACTCTGCAGGATAGAAAACAGACCTGCCAAAGATAGGATGAACTCAAGGGATTCAGTGGTCATCTAGCAATGTGGACATGTGCACACTAATATGTGAGTTTAGTGGCATGTTTTCATTACACTCCAATGAAGAATGGAAGAAATAATTTGCCTTCATCTCCACAGTTTCGAAGTTATCGACAGTAGGTTAACGGGGTAACTGTTGCCGGTGAAATGAAAATAGTCTTGCGTTAGTTTCTTGGAGCAGCAACCATATTAACAGAGATACGTTTCAGAAAGAAGGCAAACGATTGGTCGGAAGCAATGAGAACGATGGAGTGAAATTATGAGACTTGATTAAAATTTAAAATACTCGGTGTTATGTGACTAATTAGGTGACATACATATTATATAAGGATAATAGTTAATTATAGAATTAAAGGGTGAGAGAAACTATATATAAAAATAAACAAAAAGTTTCACTGCAAAATACAACGATGGGAAAATGTTAAGAGTATTTAAATCTAATATAAGAAGCTCAGGCAAGCGAAATTTAAGACAGGTGAGGAAATAGTAAATTAAAGGTTCTGAACACCTGGAGATCTCCGAAAAAGAAGTGTTATGTAAACAGAAAAATAGCTAACGAAATATATGAGTCATATCTTACTTGGGGAAATTACGACGCTCTAATTTGAAAGCTAAGAAATAATAATAATAATAATTTTGGCACAAGGCCAGCAATTTTGGGGGAGAGAGTAAGTCCATTACATCAACCCCAGTTCTCAACTGGCACTGATTTTATCGATCTCAAAAGGATGGCAGGTAAAGTCGACCTCAGCGGAATTTGAACTCAGAATGTAAAGACGGACGAAATGTTGCTAAGCATTTTGCCTGACTTGCTAACGATTCTGCCAGCTCGCAATAATAATAATAATATTAATAATAATAATATTAATAATAATAATAATAATAATAATAATAATAGCAGCAGCAGCCTTAGCGAAAATTAATATCAAGAGAGGAATTTATCAAGGAGACTCGTTATCCCTTTTAATATTTGTCTTATGTTTAACCACCCTCAGTTTAATATTAAGAAAGGTAAAGGCAGAGTATCAGTTCAGAAATAGTAAAGGTAAAATTAACGTTTGGGTCTAGGTGGACGATCGGAAGCTTTTTTAGTAAGAATAAAAAAGAGATTCCTTAATTCAGCAAAGATATTGGCACGGAATTTGTGCATAGATAAGTGTGCAATATTTGTCATTGAAAAGGAACAAGTAGTCAGCAGTGAAGGCATCCAAATGCCAGATGGCCAGACATTAAAATCATTCAAAGAAGGAGGGAGCTATAAGTATCTAAATGTATTAGAATCTGACTGAGTACTAACTATAGAAATGAAATAAAAAATTGAGGAGTACATCAGAAAGGGTGAGGAAGCTAATGAAGTCAAAGCTAAATGGTCCGAATCTACTATGGTTGTATCGTTACTTAGATACTCAGCAGCTTCTGTAGATTAGACAAAATCTGAATTAACAAACCTAGACAGAAGAACTAGGAAGGAATTCAATATGAATGGAGGATTTCACCCAAGAATAGGAGTAGCAAGATTATACTTACCTAGAAAAGAAGGTGGAAGAGGGTTAATATTAGTAAGATAGTGGAGTTAACTAAAGTAGATATAGCCTCCTGTGTAGGTAATAGTGAAGAAAGTTTATTAAGAGTTGCTAGAGTCACAGTAGGCTATAGGGAAACCAAAAAACCAAATGAAGTTAAAAACCAGAAACAAGAAGGAAGATTATCTGACTGGCAAGAGAACGCTTTGCATGGTATATTCCCAAAGATAGTTGCAGGAAATAGTGAGTAATAATGAGACTATATCAAGGCTGTTCAATTTCTTTAGGTGGTAGGTGTGATATGAGGAAGATTTGGTTACTATTACCAACAAGTTGAATGTCTGCGTAAAGGCTTCTTCTTTAGCTCACCAAAAACTAGTTTATATGGATGCAACATCACTCTTCGTTTGATTTTGTTGATTACTTTTGACTTTGCAGAAACAACTTTAATTGGTAACTTTAGTTGATAAATCTTGTTTTTTTTTGGGGGGGGGGAGTCATTATACCAATAATAAGGATCCTTTGTATTAAAGGAATAAGGCCTGATAATAACACGATGATTTAAAATCACTTTTTTATTGTTAGTCAGTAGTTGTTAACTTTATTGAAATAGGTGTAGACAAGTTTCTTTTAAATTACAAGATAAGAGAATTATATTGGCTTTTATTAACTTATAATTACCATCCAATAACGGATGAAAAAAGGGAAGACAATCGAAACTTGACAAGCTTTTGGACATGCTATATTTTTAAAGCAAAGTATCCATAAGTTTGAAATTTTAAGCTGAGTTACTATTGCTACATCACACTGCAATAACTTGGAAATCATTAAGAAGGTAAGAAATTAAAGAAAAAAGAAAATCGGGTGCAGAATGAAATAGAAATATACAGGAACATTAATAATGACTGGGTATAAATTGATCAGAGAATTAATGCGGAATTCCTCTTTCTTTCATCATATACGTTATACAAAGAATATATTTTCGAGAGATATTCATTCTTTATTCAATTTGACCCAACGGTTATTGACCTTCATGTAATATTCAATTTATTCCTTTGCGTCTATTTATAAATATTTTCTTCCTAGATGTACTCAGCTTAATGCATTCAGTAGGTTCTCTGAGCAATTCTACTGTCAAAGTTTGCACACGTATTCATGCTTACATGCTCGCGCGCGCACATATACAATAGCTGGTTATATCTTTCTAGTCGTTAGTACAAGGGGTCTCGTCCCTATCGCTAAGTTTTATACTTAACGAACTGTTAAGATTAAAAGAACGAAAAGAAATTATTTACTTTATATATTTTCCTGATATTTTATATTTTGGCTACAGGACCCGAGAAAATTCAGAAAATCAACAATATTTTGAGAAAATAAGCTAAGAATTAAGGTTGTAGAAATGCCAGGTAACCTTATCAAATTCCTAATCGGTCGAACCTACCCTTTTAGTGGAACCCCCTGTACTGATAGGAACTGTATTGTATGTAGATTTAGCCCACAGACAAACTGTAAAGCTAGGAATGTTGTCTATAGTATACGAATTATAGAGGAACGGTGCAGAAACAAGACAATGATGTATGTAGAGAGATAGTACAGAGCATAGGAGAGCGGGTAAATGAGCTTTGGAGGTAACTTAAGGAAGAGAAGAGCTCATCGGTTCTGTACCAGCACGCCGAGCTCGCTCAACAACATAGAGGTTAAAATATTGTCCGCACATAGAACAGACGCAACGTTTAGACAAATTATGAAAGCTACACACATAATAGAAGATAACCCTACCCTGAATAGAAAACTAGAATGGAACACTAGCACACCCCACATCACAACCTATGACAGAATAAGATCCCCATAAACTGATAATAGTATGAAACTAATACGATACACAGATAAATAAATGGAATTGAATAATTATATACATGAACAAAATAAAATAAAATTAATACAAAAAAAAAAGTAGATAAAAACATGAATAAAACAAATAAAAGTAAATTAAACGAACGTGGATAAACAAGGGATACTGATAATGCAGGTACCATACACATTCCCACAAACACTTACTAAACATAGACACACAGAGGGATATGCGCAAATAAAGATACATACAATAGGAATACAAAATGGCAGATCGTTAGTAAGGAGAGACACAATAAAAGAAAGAAGAAGGCAAAGGACCACTGATGAGGTCACAGAAGTGTGACGAAAAAACTGGCCGAAATACAATATAAAATAAAGCTGAAGCGAGTGAACACCAAATATATAGTGCGTGTGTTTTCATTGGCTAAACTGGCAACATGACCGTCCCCAAATACAACAATATTTTGAAAAAAACTTACCTTAAAAATATGATTGGCACATAACCACGGTCGTCCGTACACAAGCATACACATATCATTTAAGAATGGACTCTCCTGAACTTGTCGTTAAATATACAGTTTGAAAGTTAAATCTGCAATTTGCTCGAGGTAATTATAAATGTACTCAAAGTTCTTTGGCTTTTAGTTTACACATCTCGCCCAGACTTTCCTTAAAGACTTTTTTTTCACACTTGTCGATTAAATAATAACTAAATTGTTTTATCGTTTGCCTTTTTTTTTTAATAGTATCTAAGGCCTTCTGAAGTTCTAGATATGTTTATCTCCCGAAAACTACAGATGGTCCAATTTTTCTTTTTAGTTCTCCACTGCAATAGGTACAGTTGCTAACTGTCAGATTACAGAGCGATGTTTTATTGCTTACATTTTCTTGAAGTCAGGTACCGATGTCTTTTGGTTTATTCAATTTTGACTGTTTGCAATATTACTTCTACAAAAGTCTGAAATATTTAAGTCACGTGTGACCCGTTACTTTTCTACCAGATGTGACATCACCCTAACTTGAAAGCTATATAAACAAATAAATATAAAGAAAGTAGGAGTATACATGAGAAATATTGATTTCAAATTTTGGCACAAGGCCAGTAATTTCGGGGGGTAAATCGATTACATCAACCCCAGTGTTCAATTGGTACTTATTTTATCGATTCCGAGAGGATGAAAGGCAAAGTCGAGCTCAGCGAAATTTAAACTCAAAACATAAAGACCTGAAATACCGCTAAGCGTTTTCCCCCGACGTGCTCACGATTCTGCCAGCTAGCCGCGTTACGTATGAGGACTATTAAAATTTTGTCTTGTTTCTCAGAAATAAATTTTCAAAAAATGTCTGTTTTGTGTATTGCGTAGATTATTTGCAGCGCTTGATTCCGTAAAAAATTTCATTCAAGTTTCGTTTAATAGGATATGTGTAATCTGATTTAATAATGAACTGCTGTTGATTCAGTAAATAAAATAATTAATTAGGTATAATATAAATAATTATTTTAATATGCGAGCAGAAACCGATTACTTGGTAAAAACACATTGTATTGTTTTCTTTCATATCTATTTCTCTCTTTCTTTTAGATAAATCATGGGGAAACTGCGGCCCGCAGGACTTTCTGAATGCACACCTAACGAAATATCTTGAATTCTTTTTAGTAGTGTGGGCCAACTGATGATGAGCCATGATTACGCTTCTTGAAAAAGGTTACTCATGCCTGATTTAGATAAACACATATTCACACAAATATATGTAAGAGGGCTACAGGTAAGTTTGTATTAATCGACAGAGCTGTTGAAATTACTTTTGGTGCGTAGGCTTGGGAGAGACCGCACGTTCGCGTGAGAGTTTGTGTTGCAGTATTTGAACACAGAATATGCAGATGAAATTAAATGACTAGACAGTTCTACCAGCTCTCAGTGCACAATTCTTGGATAATAACAATTTTCAACACATAAGACTCCCCACCCCCACATATATACACACATACATATACATACACAGTAAGTGGGAGAGGTGCAGTCAGTTAGTGCTTATTTTATCAAACCGGAAGGATTGAATTCAAATAGTACTTTTGGTGGTATTTGAGTTCAGAACATAAAAGAATTAGCTTAAGTCTGGTACTGTACCTTACCATATTTTGTATTAGGTTAGTAAAATAATCCAAGTCCAGTACATTGCCGCTGTTCATTGTAGAACTGAGCCATGTATTTTAGAGTGATCTTGTTTCTGAAGAAATTACACAGAATCATAATTATGTGAAATATCTGAACTATCCTTCAATTAATATGGCAATACACTGACACGAACGAATCGATCAGCTATGGCTCACATGCGTTAATAAATAAAGGATTAGTAATTTTTATTTATTTTATATTGTAATTTGTGAATAGTAGCGGCATTGGTTACACATTTCCAACAGACCAAACATTACAGCTCTTTGCATTTCTTTTGCCGAAAGTGATAAGGGAACATGTGTGACTTAGTGCAACATACTTCAACGAATACCTGTTTTCCGTCGTTATTCACTTCCTTTACCAACGAAAGATACACACACACATACATGGGTTCTCGCACACTTTTCGTCCACCAAATTCCACTCACAAGATGTTAGTGAACTCAAGTCAAGGCTGTGGCAGAATACACTTGTCCAAGGTGTTGCAAACCTTGGGCAAGTGGATGCTAAGCGAACTTCGTAATTACACAACCAAGCAATTGAAGAAGGACTCCACCTATCAGCTGGAATCTCACTCTTGTTTTGAATTCCATTCCAATTTGTTGTCTAGACCTTGCTAAGATATTCCGCTTACTTATCTTCGCCACTACACCCCCACCCCACAACACTGGCTGTTTTGTTTTTTCTATTAAGCTTGAATCGCTTTTCTTTCTTCCTTATATATATGAGACCAAGTCAGTCTGAGTTGCAATTGATTTGCCAGATGGAGAATAACGTTCTTCCTTATTCGCCTGACCCACTCGTCTTCATTGAGAATCCTTCCCTGCCTACTTCATATTCTTTACATCACCACCACCTCCACCACCCATCATCTGATGTGCAGTTAACATATGAAGTTTCCTTCGTCCACCGAAAACTTTCCGGTCATTAAAACTCATTATTTAAATTCTGGTAACACGAATGGGATATATATATATATAATTGTAGTAGGTATGGTAGTAGTAGTAGTGGTGACTGTAAGGGCAATTGTAGTAGTGATTATGGTACCTGCAGTGATTGTTGGGGTATGGTAATAGTAGTGGTTGCTGAGAATTGGAGTCTCGGATATTGTATTAATTTTGGTAATGATAGGCGGGTTGCAAAAATATAACAGTAATAGAAATGCTGGTGTTTTTTTTTATGATACTACTCTTGCTACTCGCACAGTTGCACGTTGACAGTCATCGTTCTGAGGATAATAAAATAAGTACCAGTGAAGGTCTCAGAGTCAATTTATTGCTCTCCCCTAAAATTTGTGGTCATGACTTATGTTAGAAATACTACCACTGCTACCACCACCACTGCTACTACTACTACTACTACTAATAGTAAAAATAATGTTTTCAAATTTTGGTATAAGTCCAGTAGGTTTGGGGGAGAACCAAAGTCGATTACATCGACTCCGAAAAGATGTAAAATAAAATCAACTTTGGTGGAATTTGAATTCAGAACGTAAAGACGGACGAAATGCCGCTATGCATTTTGCCGGGCATGCTAACGATTCTGTCAGCTCACCGCAATAATAATAATAATAATAATAAT
>NC_068981.1:177315436-177315711 GCF_001194135.2 Octopus bimaculoides | reverse complement strand
ATATGTGTGTGTGTGTGTATATATGTGTATATATATATATATATATATATTTATATAGATGTGTGTGGGCATGTATGCATATGTATGTCTGAATATTCAAAGTCATCGTTTTTTAAATTTTATAAAAACGTCGTAAAAAATTTTTAAAAAAGAACTCATACATTTTGTACATCTGTTTGTATTTGTCTTTGTATCATCTATGTAAATTAGATCCATAGTGATCATAATAAAAATTTTACGACATTTAACGTTTTCTCGTCCTCCACTTCTATCTG
>NC_068981.1:177310277-177314121 GCF_001194135.2 Octopus bimaculoides | reverse complement strand
GTGTGGCTTACAATGCATTGCTTATCCATGCTTTTTAATTGAACTGAATTAAATTTTGAGGGTGTTTGACTAAAATTGCTTATCGGGAAATTTGTAAGTTCGTTTAAAAAAAAAAAAAAAAAAAATTCAAGTATCACAATTATTTACACTCCGGTGAAATTAAGAAATGAACTCGTAAATAAACGAGAGACCCTCACACACACAGTCGCATATCTTTGTATGTATTTACGTATATTTGAAGATAATCAAACAAATTTTCATCATTTCGAGCCACTCACCCAATGAATATTTCTGCCAAATTTGGTGAAATTCCGTTCCACTGCTTTCCAGTAATTTTGCAAACACACAGACCAAGATGAGTGATTACAATACCCTGCTTTCGCTTACGCGCGCAGAGTAATAATAATAATATTATTAACGTGTTTTGTTCGAGCTGTAAAAAAATTTTGCATTCTTTTCATTATTGGATGTTTTTCTTAGTTTTTACTTGTGGATACATACATACATAGAGAGGTAAGAAGTATATATATTTTTTTATCGTCAAAAACTTTTAAGCGTTTTGTTTATATATTATTCAATGAGGAGCCGGTGTGATATCAGGCTCAGAAGTTTAACATGTAACAAGCTACTACAGGTATGTTCATTCTGAAAACAAAAACAAAAACGCAGAAATAACTCCACAGATGAATACATATGTAAACACAGACCTAGGTGATAGCAACGTCATAATTTTTACAATGCAGACATCAACAAAGGTTTGCTTGTGCTACCAGCCAGTGAGTCTTATTAAACATGGCTTTCTTCTCCGAAAATGAAAAGTATGTGGAGAGGTGAGATATTACAAAAATAATTCTTTCTTCTTTCCTGACGAATTTATCCTAGAAAAGGCGAGAAGCAAAGTGATATACTTCTGACTTTCCAAAAAATGTAAGAGTTTGTAATATGCCACCAAAAATAGTTACAGGAACTTTTAACCGATGTCGTTTCTGTCGATGGGAACAGGGCATGCAGAAACGTGCGCTTGATTTCCAACACTGAAGACAGGGAAAGAAAACAGGAGTGTCACATTCCTGCGCATAAGCTGGAGCCACAAGACATGAGTGGATCCCAGCAAGAAACATTGGCAATGACGCTGACTGTCGGTTCATCGTCACTTTTGCAGCACAGTATAGACAGGTTGATTGCCGAAGTGACGAAAATCTATGTGGTCGAGAGAGTTCCGCATAGACATCCAGTTCTTAATGACTTCCAAAGATAGCAACCATTCTGGAAGAGTGCGTTATCGTAGCGATAAGGCTCATAGTGCAGGATAGAAAATCCAGTTACACGTGTGGTAGTAGGCTTTATCGTGGGGCTTTCTGTCATGTACAATTGACATGGCAGAGGAGGAGAGAGCGAATGGAGGATAGCAATAACAACAACAGCAGCAGAACTCAGAATTTGCTGTTTCCAGAACACTACTAGATTCAACTCTGGGAACGGCCAAAAATCTCACCTCATAACCAATACCAGAAGCCGACAAACAAATGCCCCTCTCCCATCCACAAACTAACAGCATAAACCCTTCGTCTTGTTACAATAGAGTGAACATAAAATAAACAGAAGTAACAAATTGTCGGAGACAGTAAAAAGCAAAAGAATCTCGAGGAAAAAATAAAAAATGAACTCAAACAAAAGGTCAAGAGAAGCCCATAGTCCTTCAGGAAATTTTGAATGTTACTGTTCTTCGGATAGGTTACAAAGAACTGACTTAACACGAAACAGTATAGCCCCCGAAGATCACAAGGATATTCCAAAGCTGCGCCCCATTGTGTATGCAAACATTAAAAGAATTAAATTGGTTATGCAAGGCAGGAAGTCTAGTTATTATGCGTGTGATACAAAGATTCGTTGAAAGCTTTCTGCCAAGAGTAACTGAGAAAAAGAGGAAGAAACAACAGCAGGTTCCAGGAATTGTTGTTTCCAAAGTACCAGCTCTCACGCAGGAAGCATATATTCTGTTAATTCTATACCGAGGCCAGTGTTGCAGAAAAGTAGAACTATGCAGTTTAGAACAAATATTTGGGAAAGCATAATAGAGTATCAGCTTAGTGAAAAGCAACAAAAGGGGAACTAGAAAGCCGTGAAAATAAAACGGTTAAGCGCTTTCGCTCACAAGCACAAAAGGGTGCAAAACATATAAGGGAGAAAATTAGACTGTTACCCAGCTAACCAGCTATTCTGCGAATAACGTTCTTTCATATGAGGTCAAAAAAACTTCATGTTGAATCAAGTTTCCTTTGTATTCCTGATTTCCTTGTACTGTAAAATAGATAGAAGACATTTAAAAATGGTAATTGTTTTTCAAACAGGGTTGTATAGAAATGTGGAGGCGCGTGGCTTAGTGGTTAGGGTGTCAGCATCGTGATCGTAAGATTGTGGTTTCGATTCCTGAACCAGGCGATGCGTTGTGTTCTTGAGCAAAACGCTTCATTTCACGTTGCTCCAGTCCACTCAGCTGGCAAAAATGAGTAATGCTGCGATGGACTGGCGTCCCGTCAGCTGAGGAACACATACGCCATTGAAACCGGGAAACCGGACCCATGAGCCTGGCTAGGCTTTAAAAGGGCGTATTTGTTGTATAGAAATCATGTTATAGGTTCACACTGAAGATGAAATAAAATGGTAAGCATTAGAAAAGATGGTTATTATTGATGGAATTTTAAGGGTGAAGAGTATTGTCTGAGTGAATCAAGCCAGTCTACGGCTGCTTACTTATTTTATCTACTCTTGCAAGATTTGAATAAGGACGTAATGGATCGAAACTAAATATTGCTTGACAGTCAGTGCTGGATTTACCATTGTGCTTAGGTGTGCTTAAGTATAGGGCCCTGTCCACGTAAGGGCCTCATAACGGGGTCCTGTCCAAGTAAGGAGCCTCATAACTTAACTAGCACAGGGCCTCATTTGTCCCGAATCAGCACTGATAGCAGTTCAGCCATCACGTGCCATTACTCGTACCGCATTGTTTTTAAACATTGCCAATTTGTATTTCAGTTTCAATGCTTCAAGCATATTTTTTCAAAATATCGAAAATTAGACGCCTTTCCTAGAATGCTTACTTAATACTTATACAGTACCGGACATTATTAACAACAAGGTGAATGAGAATTAACCTTAAAAAAAAAGATTTGCAGGTTTCACCTACTAAATGTTACTATGAAATGTGGTAAACTTGTTTATCTCACTAGTACGTTCGACAAGTGAAGATATCAGGCTGAGTAAAAAATAGGCAACGTTTTGAAACATGAAATTCATTGCAATATATTTCAACAATGCGGAAATTTTATTCATCAAAGTAAGTGCCATTACAATCAACACATCTTTGCCAACGAGTTACAAGTTTGTTAATTCCGGTAACATGAAAATCTGGAGTTCTGGAACTGATGAACTCCTTTGAACGCAATTTCAGCATCGGTTTGATTTTTGAACTCCTTCTCTCACAGGAAACCATCAAAGTGCTTGAAAAAGTGGCAGTCGGCAGGAGAAAGGTCTGGGGAATAAGCTGGGTGGGGAAGAACTTCGTAGCCAAGTTCCTTCAACTTCTGGAGCGTCATTAGTGAAACGTGTGGTCGAGCTTGTCATGAAGAATGATTTACCCTCTTCTGATGACCAGTCTGGGACGGAGGAGTAGCAGTTTTTCGTTCATTTTGGCAATTTCATGGCAATATGTTTCTGCAGTAATGGTTTTTCCGGGTTTTAAGAAGTTATAGGGATGAGTCCAGCCGTACACCACCAAAACAGTCACCATAACCTTGTTTTTGAAGAGCCCGGGTTTAGGGAAGGTTTTCGATGCTTCATTTTG
>NC_068981.1:177305406-177310175 GCF_001194135.2 Octopus bimaculoides | reverse complement strand
AATTTTTTAATTATTGTACAGAATCTACTTTTCATCGCAAGTTACAATACAGTCGAAAGATGGATCGGTCTGGTTACGGAGAAGAAGCAACGATCAAATTTCATGTCTGCCGATTTTCTGATTTTCATTCAAATCGTGTGGCACCCATTTGTCGAGCTTTTTTGATTTTCCGATCGCATACAAATAGCTGCAGGTAGTTTTCTGGCTAACTTGAAGTTGTTTTGCCATTTCTCGTATGGTTTTACGTGGATCTTTCTCAATGACTGTTTTTAATCGATCGTCATCGATGACAGATGGGCGTCCACTACGCTCACGATCTATAAGGTTCTGGTCTCTACTGCGAAATCGTTTAAAACATTTTCGAGCTGACCACTCACTGGTCATTTCCTGACCAAAAGTTTCGTTGATATCGCGAGCAGTTTCAGCTGCTTTACGTCCTTTTTCGAAGTTGAATAATAAAATTGCTCGAATATCGCGCTTTGACAGTTCCATTTCATATGATTGTAACATCGATTTCTTTATTACCCATATGGGGCTAAATACAGAGGGACAAATACATGTAGCACAGTACAAAACAAACAGGACAGTAGAAAGAAAAAAACCCCCACAAAAGTGGGGGAAAAATAGCGAATGAAAAAAGATGAGAGAAAATTAATGGAGAGGTGGAGAATGACGCCACTCGAACCCCACACCGAGCGACGTCATTGAGTTTTTTTTCCAGTCAATGTATCACATATATTTTCTGTTTCTCTTTTAGAAAAAAAAAATCACAATAACATTATAGAATTTTTTTTTAATCTTTACTATCTAAAAATCACTTGTTCATCCAGGGGGCGGTAGTGAACTAATCACCACCTCCAGCCCAAACGGTTTCACATCCGCCCAACATTTCCCCCGCAATTTTAGGTAATTTTCTTTATCCATTAGTATACACCTCCTATAAAGGGGGAAATCCCCCACTGGTAATCTCACCTTTATCGTTGATTTCAGCTTTTTAATTTTTCTATGCAGTGCTGCATTTTTTCCCTTATATGTCACTATCAATGCTGTTTTGCGGGGAGAGGGCTGTGGGGTTTGCGGCTTTTGAGTGTCTGCAAGTGAATGAGAAAGTGCTGGATCGGTGTCTGTGTTGTAAGGTGTTAATGGTGGAGAGATGTCCTCTGTAAATGGGTTATAGGAGATGAACGTGTAAGATGTTTGTTCTTTGCGTATGATGTTGTGAGATATTACTTCAGCGGGAGTATCTTTTATATCCTCCTTTTTGGGGGGTGGGGGTAGCTGGTTCTTCCTCGTTGCTGATCTCAGTTGATTTTGTCACCGGATGGGTTTCTTCCTTGGGGCTGTTTTCGGGTTGAATTATTGTGGTCTCGGTTACTTTTTGCTTTTCTATTGAGATGTATTGGGTTGGTAACGCTGTTGGTCGGTTTCTTCTCCTGTGGTTTGTCTGTTAGGTTGGCGGGTTTTTCAGTACTGACGCTTATTGGTTCTTCTAGTTGTAGTGGTGTACTAGGAGCAGGGTGTGCCTCATGTTGCGAAACCTGAGGGCACTTGGCCTTTTAGTGACCCTTTTCCCCACATTCATAACACCTTGGGCTTCTTCCCTCTACTCTTATTCTTAGTTTGGTGTCATCTGGTTGGATAATTTGATCTGAGATCTCTTCTAGGTCACTTGGGGTGGCCTGGATTGTTACATCCAGGTCATACCCCCCTCCAATTTTGTTGTGTCTTGGTTGCTTTCAATATTTTTCCTTCTTTTAAGTTCAACATTATTGCTGCTATCAACCACATTTCGTCAATTTCGTCAATTTTATTTCTGGATGTCCTTCTTCCGAGATAAGTCGGCAGTAACACCAATTCTGCCGACTTTAGGGGTGGAGTAGATGCTTTAAAGTTTCTTCTTCTGGAGTAAACTTCACCTCCACCGTACCAAAACGTTTCGCTTTTTTAAAAAAGTTTCACCTCATTCCAAATTTGGCTTAGACATTTTTCGACGGCATCCTTAGATGCCATCTCTATTTTTTTCGTTGCCAGTGAAAAGGTCCGGTACCATACGGTTTTCCGCTTGGTGCTCTCTCTAACCTCATCTGGAGGTGGGGGGAGGTTAATCTCACATTAGTCCTCTCCTTCTGTGCCTGTCACGAATCCTTTCACGCGGGTCTTCCATACCGCTTCTTTCGCTATAGCAACCACATAAAAAAAAAACAAGCCTTGCCTTCTTTGTTAAGAGAGACAGGAGGAACAATCTTTACAATCGACTCGGAAGATAGTTGTACTCTTCCCAGCCGTGACAGCAGATATTCAACGTAAACCCATATCTCAAAAATTATCCACAAAACTTACTGTAAACCTTTCCAACAACGCACAAACAACATTCACGAAATCGGTCCAGATGATTGTACCAACGGTGAAAAAAAAAAAAGATCAATGTTAATTTATTGATGTATTTGGGCAAGTCTATGTCTGTATTACCAGACAATTGCAAAAAATGTTTTAAAAGAATTCAAAACTCTGTAAAATTCCGGTACAAATTCTTCATGGTTCAAAACGTTGCTCACTTTTTACTCAACCTGATATTAAGGCTGTCCCTCGGTCAATGAGTCTAAATTCTTTTAAATACTGTTGTAAAGCATGCAGTCCAACCTTTTCGATTAAACTCGAATTTTATTTCACTATGGTTTCCTATTTGTTTATATCATTGGAATCTTTTATGTTCGAAATATCGAGGAAGGAAAATGATTTATGTTTTTTTACACTTACATTGTTCGTCATGTATGTGTGCTTATCGGTGAGAGAAGACCGATAAATCAGAGTCGAACAAAAGTACGAAAGTATTTATCCGTTTTGAATTTACACCGACACTCTCTTGCCACTTTCGTCATTGGACACTAATGAACTAGTGACCGACCCTTTGAAAACCTATATCCTATGGTGTTATTGTTCACAAAAATGCATATCAAATAGAAACTAAAGTCGGGATTGCACGATTGAAGCAATTTCATCTGCCGTTCACATTTTTTGCAAAGGCAAAGAATGAGAAGTTAAAAAAATCTTTAAACAGAAACAAAAAAAGACTAATCTAGAATGATGTTACGTAGCTTAGTTTACTCTCTGGATGTTCGTAATATATTGTACTGCAAAAGAAAGGGACTTAAACATTTCCAGTGTGACTTTTTTGGCGAAAATGCCTCACGGTATTTAGTTTCCACTACTTTTGGTTTCTATTTCAAATTTTGTTGAGATCGGTTTTGCCTTTCTTTTCCTTCAGGTTGTTAAAATAATCACCCACTTGTATATTGGAATCGGTTCACTCAACTATGTTTCTGTACCTGTATATTACTTACTAACATAGTGTTGATAAAATATATTATTTATGGACTAATTTTCATTAGTCAGTGTGTAGTCGTGGCTAATTAGTTGTTTAACTCTGACGGAACAGGCTTGTAATTAACGACATTCCAGTCGTAATCATTTCGTCTTTTCGGATATAGTTTTATCTCGGATTACTTTATCCGATACGTTCTCCCCAACCTTCCTTTTTGATGGCAGGATGTAATTAAGGAGAGATTACGCTGCTATTTCTAGCGAATCGAACGATCACGTAGAAGTTTCTACATTGATTCACTTTTGTTTTACATAGCTGCTAATCGAAAGGAAAAAAATGATAGAAGCGAAGTGACTACTTCAAGCAGTGCCGCAATTTATACATTCTTGGGCAATTTATTATCATTCCCACTATCCCATAGTTAGCTCTGTTATCAAGGCATACAATTATAGACAGACTAAATTTAGAAAATGAAGTCTTTGAGTCAGTTTACAAGCTGATATTTTTCTAGAGTCTGAGTCTTAAAATGCTCATTGATTTATTAGTTTTACACACGCGCACGTGCGCACGTACATCTCTCTCCGAAACAGACAATTACAAATGAAAATATTCCGGACAAATTCTTTCTCAGTTGAGATACAAATATTCTTGCGAACAATTCATCATTTATTTTTCTTTTCTCAGTTCTTTCAGTTGTCAGTAGTCAAGGATGTAGTAGTGTCTCTTTGATTTAATGCGTTAAGATAACAAGAAACGATTACAATTTACAATAGAATATTGTTATTCAGATAACATGTTCTTGAATCTAAAAGCAAAACATACTCTAATATAAGAATGAATAGGGATGGCTTCTGTCTGGAAACACATACATGAAGTAGCAAGAACCAAAGATGTAAAAATAAGGCTTTCTATTATAGGCATAAGGCTTGAAATTTTGAGGGAGGAACTAGTCAATTACATCGGCCCGTGTTTAACTGGTATTTACTTTATCGATCTCGAAAAAGATGAAAGGCAAAGTCGACCTCGGCAGAATTTGAACTCAGATAGTAAAGACCGACGAAATGTCGCTAAGCATTTTGCTCGGCGTGCTAACGATTCTGCCAGTTCGCCGCCTTAATAATGATGATGATGATGATGATGAATGAATTATCATAATATGTCGTGTATGTATGTGTGTGTTTATGCTATGATACAAAGAAATATGCGAGCAAGGAGAAAAATGAGTACGCAAAACGTATTAAACTGTTTAATCCTATTTGCTGCAAGCTGAAAAGTTCAATAACCGTTACTCTGAGTTGCATGTTTTCGACATCTTAGTATATATTCCATTGAAGTGCATACATCATTCAATATATGTATAACAAAAATTAAAATTTGAATCTTTATTTGACTGTTCATTTAAATAACCATGTTAATCTCTCCAAAAATGTCAACCTCTCAAAAAAAA
>NC_068981.1:177299200-177305294 GCF_001194135.2 Octopus bimaculoides | reverse complement strand
AAAAAAAAAAAAAAAAAAAGCCATTCACATAAATAGCTTGATGCATATATTCGAACATCCTTCTCGCGCATACATATATATATATAAACACCATAACGCTACACACACAGACATGTCTCTAGACTACACACAAAATAATGATTTTCACATTCCTTAATATACCGCACTGCCTTTTTGATCTCTATAAATTCAATAGAAATAAAACTCTAATAATTTCGAGACTGAAATGACCACACGGACTTTCCCCGACTTCAATTTCATTGTATATTCAAACTCCCTTCAGTAATCTTTAACTTTATTTTCTCGGAATTTTTCTGTTTTATGGATTTCTCTCTACAATTGTAAAGTACAGCCTTAACGCTTGAATCTTAAAACGGAATTACCCAGTTTTCTCTTTATAAGCAATAAGAAAAAAAAAAGTTTCCACTGTTAGTGAATCAAACAATTTGACTAAACTTGAAGCTCCAGTCAAAATTAAGTTTATAATAAACTTAACCTTTTAGTATTGAGTGCTCCACATCCATCAGTAAATGTTTTGTTGTTATTCTTAAAATTCCTTAGAAAAACCAATCCAAAGATTAACATTTATATATATTAAATTAAATATAAAATATTACTTATATATATATCTTAACGTGGATATACTGTAGAATGTCACACAACTACAGTATTCGCCTTGAGAAAGCATCCTGTCTAGATATATTGTGCTAATAAGCACAGAATATCAGATGTTGACGAAAAGCGTGCAGCAGCGGCAGTGGCGTTGTTAAATGTAGATTTCAATGTCTTTGTGCGTCATCAGTAGCTAGCATCCACTAATATCCGTATGCAAATACAAATTTAGCCTCTACTGATATAGAAAAACAGTGATTAACATATTACTAGTGTCGCAAGTATGAGGGGTACCCAAAAGTAACCGGAAACGTTCTCTGTGAGGTAAGCCAGTTGTAGTTCAAACTTTCGCCGCTAGAAGCCACTTGATGTGACCCTCAGGCATCACTCTGCCTACCGGCGGCGTCAAGTGTAGTCGAACTGCCACGTGGTGCGTCATTGCTTTTCAGTGCTTCTCCTCTGTTCGTCGATCTTTGCGATGGTTGAACAGCGTGTTTCCGTGAAATTCTGTTTTCTGCTGGAGAAAACGGCGGCCGAAATAGTTGTCAGACTTCAAACAGCTTACAAGGGCGCTGCCTTGAGCAAAACACAAGTTTACGAATAGTTTTCACGCTTTAGGAATGATCACTTGTCGCTTGAAGACCAACCTCGTCCAAGGCGACCGTCGACCTCCCAAACGACTGAAAAATTCCCGAAAATTCTTGGACTGATTTTGGAGGACCGTCGCCGAACAATTGACGAACTTGTTGATGTGGCCAACGAATTTTGATCGAGGAATTGCGAATGAAAAGGGTTGCAGCAAAATTTGTGCTTCACTTGCTCACGGAAGATCAAAAGCAGACACTACTGAATGCGTGCTGTGAACTGAAAGAACAGTTGCATGTTGATCTGGACCTTTTTTCGAAGGTCATCACTGGTTACGAAAGCTGGTGCTACGGCTACGACCCGGAAACGAAGCAGTAATCAAGTCAATGGAAGCATTCAATGTTACCAAGCTCCAAAAAAGCGCATCAAGTGAAGTCCAATGCCAAGACGACGCTGATTTGTTTCATCGATGCGAAAAGAATTTTCCACAGAATTTGTTCCTCCTGGTCAAACTGTTAACCAGATATTTTACTTGGCAGTTCTGAAGCGTATGCAAGACGCGGTGAGACGAAAACGCCTGACCTATTGCAAAGTAGAGAGTGGTGACTTCATCACGACAATGCGCCTGTGCACACCGCCTTGAGTGTGAGACTGTTTCTGACCAAAATGGCATGACGCCACTTACCCACCCTCTTTATTCACCAAATCTTGCTCCTTGCTACTTTTTTTTTGTTCCTCCGAATGAAAAAAAGTCCTTAAAGGAGAACGTTTTGCGGATGTGGAAGAGGTGAAGAAAAAAATACGACGGAAGCTTTAAAAGGCATCACTTTGCAAGAGTTCCAGGACTGCTTCTAACTGTGGAAAACGCGTCTGGACCGATGCATTGCTTCAAATGAAGAATATTTTGAATGCGATAAAAATGCAAACATAAAAGCAAGTGAATAAAATAATATTGCAAAATTCCTGTTTCTTTTGAGTACCCTCTCGTTTTGGGCACCCTCTCAATGAGGTTTTATTATATCCTTTGATATTATTCAGTTACCAAGCTTAGCCAGGCTCATACTTTCCTATAACAACTAAGGTCATCCGGATTAACGAAAGAATTGACCGGGTTAAGTACGAGTTTAATGTGGTTGATAATGAAAACAACAAAATAGTGTCTAATTCATCACATCATTCAAAATATCTTTTTACAAATTTTTTTATTAACAACGAAGATTCATTTATTGAAGAATTTTATCTTTAATGTATTTTAAATACAATAAACATACTACAGAATCTGAATTGTGATAATCTTTAATTCATTAAAATAGTAAGAATGACTTAAATACATTTGACTCTTCAAATTTCTTTTTATTAATAGGAACAACTAACTACTGTAGTTTTAATTCGTTATGAATATGAAATCTTCCAGGACTATTGTATTCCTAGCATATCGTCAGTTTTATACTACATTCCCGTAACGATCGTTTTTTTTTTAAACAAAAGATCGGCGGAAAATTTTTTTACGGTGCCATTAACTGAAATTAAAGTAATTTACGTATAAGTCATCATGCGCCGCAAATATTGATACATTTCCGACAATTTCTTTACATACAAGATAAACTTCTTCAATTTTCTCTCTATATTCATTTTATCTCTCTCTCTCATCCATCCATCCATACATGTGTATGTATACAAATGTAATACAAACATAATTGATATAATTTACTGAAACTGAATGCATTAATTACATGCGAAATCGATTTATTGTTTTGGAAAGTTATGCAATTATCCTGTTTGCAATCAAGTGGAATCACCTGTGCTAACTGGATTAAATACTTTCAAGGTTTTTCCCATCATTAATTTCAATTTCCTCTCTCTCTCCACACGCTGTTTAATAACTGTTTAATCCTCAAATCAACCTTAATCTAACTGACCTATGTACGCCACGGAATCAGTGGATAATCTTGTTCGAGTATCATCCTTAAAAAAAAAAAAAAAAGGTGGATGGACACAGCCGGAATGTCTTTTATCATAGGTATGCTTAATCAGGGTTCACTTGATTTAGACAATAAAAACAAAGACAGCGACAACAAGCGCAGTAGCAGCAGCAAAACGACAGAATTACAGTCCACCATGTCAGTGCTAGTCCTCAAACTGTCAGGTTCACAGAAAAAGTAAATAACTGATGAAGAAGCATTTAAGCATTCTCCCTATTCTTATTTATTTACATTACTAGCATACCCGTGTTTTCAAAAATGCCCACAGTTTCAATAACGGTAGAAAATGGTATGTCAAAACAATGAAAGAAACCATTGCTAAATGTCAGCAATCAAGTAAATGTATGTATATACACAGAGTTGAGGCACTTGAAGAATCAGATACACTTGTAACGTCTCGATTGAAAATATCGCCCACATAATATATATATATATATATATCTACTGTTCACTATCCACGCGTTGAATAAAATTTATCTTTCTACTTGTTCTATATATGTATATATATATATATGTATATATATATGTATATATATATATATTATATATTCCATATTCTATATCCCACATTAATTTTACAAGAATATAAATAAAACATAAAAAACAGACAGAGTTGGAACTCTTTTAAATAAAATAATATATTCCTCTATACACGATCATACAAAACCCTTTTTTTGTATTTATTTTTACTCATATATATATATAAACAGGTAAACAGGTGCCATACTTGAACTTTGATGGTGGAAATTAATTTGGGTGTCGTATCCATTGTAAATTTACCCTCTAGTATTATATATAATAAAATCATGGGATATTGTG
Source organism: Octopus bimaculoides (assembly GCF_001194135.2). Lineage (NCBI taxonomy): Eukaryota > Metazoa > Mollusca > Cephalopoda > Octopoda > Octopodidae > Octopus > Octopus bimaculoides. The sequence goes on along the minus strand of NC_068981.1, from coordinate 177,301,296 downwards.
TTATATGGTGAATTAAATTGCATTGCATATGTTATAAGCTATAAGTTATGGAATGTGGTGTGCTATATGTAATTACTATCCCATGATAACTCCTGCCTATTTAGAGTCTGACTTCATCATATTTTTGGTGATTAAACTATTTTCAACCCCCTTTCTATGATGTTCAACCCTACTGATCATATTATGTATATTTGTAATGGCTTTTATGTAAGTAAGTCTCCTAATTATATACCCCCTAGAAACTATAAAATCATATATATATAGTAGCACCTATAACATTGCAACTTATAAAATCTCTTCGGTCTGAATACCTCCAGCTGCCCTCACTACGCCCATACCTATTACCTCCTCTTTTCGGGTTACCTTTATCTCGTCCCTACCTCAATTTTAATACTCTGTCTCTTTAGATGTAGGTTATATATATTTCTTATTATTTTCTATAATGCTAGGCTGCCCCTTTTGGATCAAAAGCTATTTCAGTTCCTGGCCTTCTACAAACCTCAAGTGCGACTCACATTAAAGTATTCTTTACTTACCTGAAATGATGCAACTGCTACTTGCGCAAACATTTTAGACTAACAAAAAGATCATTCTGCTAATTGGCAAAGACCCATTCATCAGCATGCGGCTACAGATTCATGGACGCTACTGATACAGCCTTTGCTTCTTTAGTTAGCCAGTTGGTACTACTTTTACCAAATGTGCTAGCCTCACCCCTCTCCTTGTTACTCTTATGTATTTCCCTTGAATTTATCTACAATAGACAATTTTCTCAGTCCTTCTTCCTCAGAGCTGCACGTTTTCCCACAGACGTCAATTTATAGAAGTTCAGACAGAAGATTAACATCTTTGGAAGCCTCTCCATCTTCCTCTTTTACAAAAAACAAACAGACAATAAAAAAGCAGGTGCAATCAAATAATCATGCACAAGCCTTTAATCATACTAGATTCAGACACGTAAAATCTTATGTAAATGTATGTAAAGTATTTCTCTCCTGGTGGCATTTTTCTCAAAATATACTACAAAAAATATCGCGTAGCCATTTTTTTTTGTACATATGTATGTGTTACTGGTGAGTAGAATAAACACTAGTTTAATTATATACATTGGCGGACTTGGTTCAGAAAACTGGATTGGTTGTTTTATCTAATTTACATATCCAGATTCAAATTTGCTTTGCTTTTTAAATGTCCGGGTTCAATAATATGAAATAAATACTTTCATTTCCTTGACACCAATGCGCTGATTCAATTAAATATATCCTGTTCCCATTATACAGATAAGGAATCCGGATGACTCAAGCGATCGTTAGTATTAGCACAGGGCTGTATTCCACGTCATTTGTTTGACAGGCTGAGATAAGTAAGTTAAAAGTTGAAATGACAAATTAAATAGATGTCATAATAATACTGAAATATGCTCGGAATAATCAGTATTTTCGGAAATAATTAATATAATGTTGGTTTCAAATTTTGGCACCAGGCCAGCAAGTTTGGGAGTAGGAGTTAAGTCGATTACATAAATTCCTGTACTCAACTGGTACTTATTTTATCGACTCCGATTGATGAAAGGCAATGTCGACTACGGCGGAATTCTCGCTGCCCTTATATTTAATATAATATTAGTTAATGATTAATATTGTTTTTTCGTCACTGCATAATGATTCCTATTTGGCGTTTTGATGCTCTCTTGAATTAAATATGTATTACTCAGCCGTTATCGCTCAGAGGCAGCTTGGCACCACCGCTCTATCGAGCGAGCGCGCAAACCGTTGCTCTGATCCCGCGGTTCTCCTCGTACTGGACGGGATAGCCGTAGCCGAGTTGACGTTGCCGGCGCCCGCCTAAGGCCGCGGGGTGAGAGCGTCGGCTGCGGAAGCGCACCGAAGTGCGCCGCTACGCACCGAACCCCCGACCGCGCGCGACTCGAGGCGCCGCGTACGCGCGATGCATCGGTAGAATAAAACTAACCTGTCTCACGACGGTCTAAACCCAGCTCACGTTCCCTGTTAGTGGGTGAACAATCCAACGCTTTGCGAATTCTGCTTCGCAATGATAGGAAGAGCCGACATCGAAGGATCAAAAAGCGACGTCGC
>NC_068981.1:177292712-177299190 GCF_001194135.2 Octopus bimaculoides | reverse complement strand
TGTTATTCGGAAAGGATCGATGGGCCACGCTTTCGCGATCCGTATTCGTACTGAAAATCGAGATCGAGCGAGCTTTTGCCCTTTTGCTCGACGTGTGGTTTCCGTTCACGCTGAGCTCGCCTTGGGACACCTGCGTTACCGTTTGACAGACGTACCGCCCCAGTCAAACTCCCCGACCGACACTGTTCTCGACTAAGGGTCGCGCATCGGCTGCGTCGGCGCCCGCGAAGGCGCTCGACATGCACCGCGCGCTTTGCACCAGTACGTATTACTTTTAGTGCGAAGGGTATTTTTAAGGAAATGGAAGCGATCTTCAGTAAGTTAACCCAACAACTTTCAGAATATTGCTTTCCTTCTCAGGCAGAAAATTTCATATTTATAGATGACCCGACCCCGTTTTTTTTTTCTTCTTTAAGCCACAGGTAACGGAAATAAAATTAATTAGCCCGGAATCAAAATTGATTATGTTGCAGACCCAGCTTACCGTTTCTTGCCCATGGCAATATATTACACCATCGACCTTTGCACCTAAGGAAGACATTATAGTTTGTGCTTTAAGGAATAAATACTCAGACTTGTTTCTTCCCGTGTAGAACTTCTTAATATAAATATTGCACAGGCATTGTCGAGCTGCTTTAGATACTCTTTCACTACTTAGATTGTCTTCCAATGACGAATAACCGTATATTTAAGATCAGACTCCTTAGCCTACTTGCCAGGCGGAATAAATAATCTAACTAAACAAAGAAAAATATGATACCTTTTAATTGCTGTTTCATGTTGAGAAAATAGCTTTCCAAGGACAGATCATTTAATCTTGCCAAATTCTGACACCAAAATGGGCAAAATTTGTTAGTTATTTCAAATACTTTTTGACAAAATATTCACTAAAAAATTTGATAGAAATTTCATAGAATTATTGCATAAAATGCGCACATGCACACATACTCTTATATAATTTAATGAAAGCTTAAATTTCACTAACACGACTCCGAGTTTCGCATATATTTGTCCGTAAATACGTATGTGTGTGAGTGCGCGCGCGCGTATGTGTGCATGCATGTGCGAACCCATACAAAACCTTCATGGATGAAGAAATAATCTTACAATATAGAATTAAAATAACTCGGCACACTTGATACAGTTGCTATTTATTAGTACATGGCCACACACGCGCATGCGTGCATTAGTTACCTTGAAGCATTGAAAAACTTGAAAAACCTTTGTAAGAGCTATAATTAGTACTTTTTTTTTCTTACGTATCGACTACAAAATCCTTTTGATGACGGAGAAAAGTGGACAGTGCGCGTGTGTTTGTATATGTGTCTGTACCCATGCACGCACGCACACGGTCATATTTAGCATGTTTGTGTACACTCGAATGTAGAACAACACTGCAGAAACTGTCTTGACAGAAAAATTCTTCTTATAGACATATGTGTCAAAAGAGACACCGATAGACTATGATTAACGTCATAGCTCAACGGTGTGTTTGTCACATATATTATCTATATTATCTATATTATCTATAAGCAGCGTTTTTCTCTCTAGACTATTTCTGCAGCGTTATCTCTTTTCATATACGAGTGTACACGAACTCGTTAAATGTAATTGTACACACCTGCATTTCATGTAACACTGCTTAGTGTGCCTCTAATTAATTAATTCCAGTTTCACAAAGCTTTGCGCATATCAGCAAAATTTATCATTGCCAACACTACCATACTATTATTACCGCTCGTGATATTAAAAATAATTGCCACAGTGGCTTCGTTGCTTGAGTTTTTGCTTATTACCTTGTATGGGGGTGTAGCGAGCCAAGGATGGATATAAGGCCACAGAGGTAAGGGTTATTACTTATATGAAGTGGAAAGAGGAGCTGATTATAAATATTATTATTATTATTATTATTATTATTATTATTATTACTACTTAGGCGGTGAGCTGGCAGAATCGTTAGTACGCCGGGCGAAATGCTTAGCAGTATTTCGTCTATCACTATGTTCTGAGTTCAAATACAGGAAGATACTAGAGAGAGAGAGAGAGAGAGAAAAAAAAAAGGGAACAAGCTATTATCTATAAATTTATTTCAACAAAAAACCAGGAGACTGGAGCGAGCGATACAGGCCCAGGCTGGAAAATTCCAACGGCCTGTCAGGGGGATAAAAACGTCGCCCGCGGAAGACGCTTTGGCACAGTAGAGGTGAGGTTCCCAGCTGGAAAAAAAAACAAAAACAAAGAATGTCCAACAGCGACCCATAAAAGTGAATAATTGTGGCTAATTCTGACATACCTTAAACGGAGGGTGGTTAAAATAAAGGCGGCAGAGGCACCACCAGAAGTGGACATCTCTTTGCTGGTGTTAGCCATATCATACTGAGAATAAAGCAACAGACTTCAGCTCCGGCATCCGAAACTTTGAGTTTTATTATGACATCCAACTAATTGTCACATATTATATTTATATATATATTATATATATGTATCTGAGCTTCATAAATTGCGCGCGCATGCACACACACTCTTGCTCTCTCTGTCTCTGTCTCTTTCTCTCTCTCACACACACACGTGCGTCCTTGCCATCAAACAACGTTCCTCCAAACCAGGTATTTATACTACCTTGCTAACTTCGCTCAGGCACACACATTCAATCAATAAAAATACCCACTGAGTCTCTCCCCAAGCATCTATTCTATGACAAGAGGCGTTACGCTTCACATGAAACATTACTTCTAGCTTTTCTTTACAAAACACCCCCATCACTTCTCACTTTTCTTTACAAAACACCCCCATCACATACATTCGAGTGAAGTGCACGCTCTCTCTCTCTCTCTCTCTCTCTCTCTCTCTCTCTCTCTCTCTCTCTCTCTCCCCACCAAGATAATTCCACCCCATTACATTTAATCATGAGAGCCTCGAAACATATCAATAGTTTTAACACGCCACTTACTGTGTGTCTATAAGTGCGTGTGTATGTGTTTTATATAATTTTCTTTCCTACATGATTTATTCTTGTTCTTTCCCGTTCTTATCGAGATATGGATGATACAGCTAGTTGCAGAATTTACCCCGGAGGAAAAAAGAAACACTGATAATCATTCTTTCAAATTTTGGCACAAGGCCAGCAATATTCTTAGGGGAAGAGGATTAGTCGATAACATCGATACCAGGGCTCAACCGGTACTATTTTATTGACCCCGAAAGGAAGTAAGGCAAAGTCAACTTCGATGGATTTTAAACTAAGAACGTAAAAAGCTGAAAGAAATGCCGCCAGGAACTTTGTCCGACGCGCTAACAATTCTGCCTGCTTACCGACTTGAAAATAATAATAATCATTAATAATAATAATAATAATAATAATAATAATAATCATTAATAATAATCATAATTTTTTCTACTACAACCTGAAATTTTGTTAAAAGAAGCGCATGTCATGGTCAACACAGTTATATGATTAATAAAAACGTCTGCTGACATCTGCTAAAAAGAACGAACGATGAACAGTACTGCCGACTATATGAAAAGCCTAAAGAGAAGTCGCCTGCTTTAGGTTTCTCTGTTAAAAAGAGCGGACGTGACCGACAACGCTACTAGCCATAAGACTTACTCTAAAGCAAAATTCTCTACTTACAACCGTCAATATGAACGGAGGATATCGACATCACCAGCCCTATGACCAATCATCTAACGTAGTACCAAAACCTAGCAACCAAACACCATGACCAAGAAGAAGATGCCGAACATCTTTAAATAGCCTAAACTATTTCCGTTTCCTTATTTATTTCTTATTCATTAATGCAGCGAGCTGGCAGAATCGTTAGCACGCCGGACAAAATGCTTCGCGGCATTTCGTCCGTCCTTACGTTCTGACTTCAAATTCTTTGTCTTTCATCCTTTCAGGGTCGATAAAAAATGCTGGCCTTGTGCCTATAGTAGAAAGGGTTATTTCATATTCATTGATGAGTAGCCAGGACTAATGTCGGCTGCCATATACTTCTGTCTTCAATGTTCAATGCAAACAAATTTTTGTAATTGCTTAATCATCAATTCTCATGCATATTAGGTTAATCCCTTTCTAGCAATCCCGCTTTCTTTCAATAATGGCTTACGATATTTTGTAAGCTAAATTTTAACTTGTCAGATCAGCGTATTGACTAACACTTCGCTACATAGGTCTAGTATAATATTCCTATTAAACTAAGCATCAAAGTTAAAATTCGTATCAAAATAATGAATCGTTTTGTATTATTGTTATCACTTATCAATATCTTATTCTCAGTATCTTATTAACAGTATCAGTATTAGAGTTTTTAATTAAAAGTTTTAATTTGAATTACACGCAACTAAAACAATAAAATTGAATTTTGTAAATTAATTACTTGCATCTATTAATTCGCGACTCGTCCAAATCGTTAATCATAAGTGGATGTCGATGAAATTTAAGCAAAACAGAAATTTTTAATTTTAATTTCATAATGTATTACAGAAATGATAAGAAACAAGTAATTATAGTATAGCTATGTTCTTTCGTAGATAATCTAAAAATAAGTCTTTTCCCTGATTTTTACAGTCGTGTTGAACAATAGTTAAAGATCTCTCAGTAATCTTCATTTTTCTTTAAATGTATTTCTAAAAAATAGCACTTGGTGAATTATAATAATACTTTGTAATAATAGCATTACTCTACTAAATTACTATATGAGTTTATATTTGGAGAAAAAAAAAAATCAGAATTACTAAGAATTTAAATATCAAAATTCATCCTCACATCCAGTTCAATCTCAAATATTCATTTTGTGCACAAGCTGTTATTTTCTTTTCTATATACATTCTTAGAATAAATAAATATGTTATTGAGTTATAATCAATGCATTATTAGTGTAATAGCTAATGTTTGGTACAGAAAATGGAAAATGCAGAAGTACCTATAGTTTTTATACTAACAAGACAACTTCACAGATAGTCAGAAATCATGAACAAAAGAAGTAACAATTCGGAAATGTGAAGCTTTTATGTTCCAAAATTTTTTGCCCAAAGTTCCAACCAAAAACCCACTAAAATAGTAGTAGATTGGTTTAGTGGGTTTTGAACAACTTGTTATTTTTTAAAGATTCTTTCCAGAATTTCTGACATGTCGTCTGACTTGCACAAAATATTTGTGAACGAGAGACTCAGCAACAAAGGGAGAAGGTGGCGATTAGGGTTTATTTGAGGTTGGATAGCAGTGCGATAATCAGTATAGGGATCCAGTGAATTAGCCGAGGCCCAGGGGATACTGGCACCACTAGAGAGTTTGATCACAACATTATGTGTAAAATAAAAGATCAGTATGGAATGTCAGCCGGACCAGAAAACTCTGGCGCACAGACAGAAATATGTCATAGAATGTAGCAAGAGTCATCACTCAACAGAAAGCAAACCTAAAGCATATGGTGTTGGTGTTAGGCTTTACTCATTAATTATCCCGAGTAAAAAATCGTGGAATATACGATTAAAATTTCCTTAATGATTTTACCGAAAAAATAATTTTAATATCTGAAAGTAAGAACTCCAAATGGTGAAAGCAAAAGCGGTCATTGTGTTGCATTCAGTTCTGGAATGCAGCATTGTATTGTCTGCCTTGTAAGCTTTTCTGTTATACGGTGGGCTCACAAATGCAAAAGCCATAGTCCATCATGTTATCTATTTAAGGTTGACCTACAGAGCAGAAATGGAGAAAGATGTTTGATAGATTACCTGGACATAAAACTTTACAGCACACAAAAGCCGTTGTCTAGCAAGCTGTGAGTTACAGTGGAGGTTAGAAAAGTAATTCTGAGATTGATGCGATCTCTCACCAAGTAATCATCTGCAAGACTGAGAAATGGCGAAATATACTTACTAGCATAATTGTTGTAGGAATTTTTCTTAGGCAGAGGAAACTTAGGATCTTTGCGAGGAACCCATTTACCCAGTTTGCTGACTTTTCCGATGGCATGCAGGTGTTGATGAATGGTTAAATGACCAAACCCAAGCTTCTCTGCTAGTTCCTCAGCAGTTACGATGGGATTTTGTTCCACCAGGATTTGCAGGACGTCCTCGTCGAGCTCTACAGGCCTCTCAGGACGAGACTCGTCTTTTAGGCTGTAATTTCCGGCTCGGAATTTCTGGAACCACCGTTGGCACTGGCTTACGTTTATTGTCCGATCCCCATATATTGCATTAATATTCCTTGCACTTTCCTTTGCGTTGTTGCCTTTATTAAACTCATAAAGCAAAATATGCCGAGTATGTTCCTTTGTCACTTCCATTATAGCTTTGAGAATATAACTGTTAAAATCGAACTGCACTCTTCAAAACTTGCACTAAGAATAAGTGTTAGGTAAAATTACTACCTGCTTTTACAGCAGGTTGATGCATGTAGTTTATCCCGCCCTACTCGGACTTTTAGTTCATGCAATTGAAAACGCTGCATTACTTATGGGATGACGCAATATAT
>NC_068981.1:177284640-177292589 GCF_001194135.2 Octopus bimaculoides | reverse complement strand
ATATGCATATGTATATATACTCACACACATATAAATGCACTCGCACACACACACATGCGCGTGCGCCGGTACGCACAGACATTCAAACTCTTGCACACAACCCACATTTCAAAATGAGTTGTGTAAACTAGGAATGCACCAATGCAACTCACTTCGGCTATAAAGTTTACGACTTATGATATGAGAACAATTAAACAATCTCCCCCCCCTCTCTCTCTCTCTCTCTCTCAGACGAAATGACATACTCCTCTTCTCCTCACTGCATACAAACTTAAATTCGTGAAATGCACCATCTAGTTTTTGTCGAAACACTCCACTCCCCTCTTACCAGATTTCTTAGCCTCATTAAGCTTGAACTATGTCGAACCAACGAGGATACTCTGAATAAGCGAGGGTCATCTTATTTCGTCTAGCGTATCGAATTGTCCCAAATAATTCTGTTACCAGAGTGTTACTTGCATGTATTTAGTATTTTAGTTTTAGTAAATGCTTACGATATTGCACGGGGAATTTTTTTGGAAGATCACGGCATGTCATTGTTGATATTTCATGTTTGCCATCACTGTTCTATGCAGTCATTAAAGTTATTAGTGATTGCATAGAATCGCAGCCAGATCTCCCTCAGATTACATGTTCAACGCCTTGAAATCGAAAGGACATTTTAAACAATTTAGTCCTTGGTCTACAAAAGGACAGCGGAAATGCTTTTCTGTATGCTTTAGATTTGTTGTATAAACGGCTCCTGATGTTAGATGGTGTATGTGGGGAGGGGGAGCTTTATTGTGAAAACATTTTTTTTTTATTACTAAATATGAATGGCCATGGCATAGATAGATTTAGGGAAGATAATGTTAAAATAATAAAATAAGAACAGTAATAAATGAGTGAAGAAAAAAATATATAGTGCGTGTATTTATTTAGCAAAATTTTTTTTAAAAAATGACCGTCCCGAAATACAACAATATCGGTTTCAACACACGGTTTCACATCAAGAATCTTGCAAAACGAATTAATAAACGTAATGTTTTTTTTACTTTTATTTTTTAGTCAATTATTCTTGTGAATAGAATTAATTTTCTAGATATAACGTTAAATTTGGGCGCTGATTTCTTTCGGGATTGTGATCTTAATGAAAAATTATTTTTGGAAACTGAAAGAAGCCCGTCGTATATATATATGTATATGTGTATATATGTGTGTCTGTGTCTGTCCCCCTAACGTCGCTTGACAACCGATGCTGGTGTGTTTATGTCCCCGTAACTTAGCGGTTCGGCAAAAGAGACCGATAGAATAAGTACAAGCTTACAAACAAGAAGTCCTGGGGTCGATTTGCTCGATTAAAGGTGGTGCTCCAGCATGGCCGCAGTCAAATAACTGAAACAAGTAAAAGAGTATTAATAAGGGTTCTAATCACCTTCATATTACGGTATCGACCAGACTATCAGATGTTGTTATACATCGCTGGTCACAATGCACTCCGCATTGTTTTAGCTTTCGAATGAGCCACCTGCTGACTAGGCGAGCAGGCCAATCATCCTCATATATTCTCTGTAATTTAATCTCCAATGTTTATAGACCTATATTATGTTTATCTTCAAATCTTTTACTAAGGCTTCAAAATTCTATAACGAAGCTTTTAAACTCTGGTGGTTTCTCAGATAAGAAACTATGTATACTCAGACTATTAGTTCCTCGATGTAGAGGTAAAACTAAAAAAATTACGTAGATGGGAAAGGCAAAGATTTTACCTTGTATTCTATTTGGGTACGGATGCAACTTCCTTAGATTATACATTAATAGAGTTATATGTATTAACATCGGATTTTTAACAGATGTTGATGGATACTATTTGACAATAATCTCTTATGAATATTTTTATCTAAACTATAAAGACTCTTGGTTTTATCAGAATTAACACACATCTTATTTTGGTTAGTCAAAAAATTTAGGTTACTCTTTGAATAGCTCCGAAATTTGCTATCAAATCTCAGGAATCCGACTTTTCTTATTAGATTAAATAAATTCGTTTCAAATAATTCCAGATGTTTTTTGAAAGTGTCTGCATGTCTTTAATCCGTATCTGTGTCGCTACCTATACCTGGTTTTCTGGTCATCAAAGAAGTATACTTGTCATTTCATTCTTCTCACTAAATTCCTTTTCTTAAATATAACTTTTAAGTATGGTTTCCTTGAACGAATTGTAATATTCTTGCAAAAAAAAAACTTAAGAGATATTGTTCTATTTTCAGTTATTTAGATACATCGTATTATAGTGCTCTACTCTATGTTCAGGAACTGTAGATGTCTACGTAAATACTTCAGTACATAGAATAATGAAATTAAGGGGGTACTCGATAATGAAAGTCAAGTATAAAAATATATGTATTAAATATTATATATTGAAATATCAGATTTCGTGACTCCTAGTTTCACGGCATTAATCTTTGAACGAAATCTTAGGAATGAAATAAAAAATGTTATCCAGAATATTCAGGTAACGAAAATACGCTTAAGGATCTTTTAAGCAATTTTGCTAACCACCCTAAATGTAGATTAATCAGTATTGTGAAAATCAGATTTACACTTAATCAGTAAGAAAATCTTTGATCCTATTATTTTTAGAGTTAGAGAAGTAGTCCACCTTCATTTATAGCACAATTAAGTTATCAGTCATAGAATGGTTTCGTAATATCTATGCTAAAAACTGAATTTGATATTACGAATTTTTATCCCTGCGTCAATAAACCATCCTACTTAATCATTAGTCTTTATGAACTGATTCGTTAAGGCGTAGTGAGGATGACAGTGTGTTTTAAAAATAATTACTGTCGTGAGTAACCTTAGAAAAGTAAATGTTTGGTCAGCTGAAAGCAGTTTTGGTACAAATTTGGCAGATACGCGTCTCATACATAAATCTTCTGCGATAATGGACTAAACCGAACCGTAACTAATTTGCACATCCTCTGATAACTCACGGATAGTGATTTGACGATTTTCCCTCACAGCTGCCGCACATCTGCGATGTTTTTCTCAGTTTGCTGGTTGCGTGTCTCCCAGAACGTTCGTCAACATCGACATTTTTTCGGTCATCTTGAAAACGTCTGAACCACTCGTACACTTGTGTGCGGCTCATACACTCCTCTCCATACACATTTTGCAACTTTGCATAGAACTCTGAGCAGGTATCGCCAAGACAACTTTCTCTGTCATGGTCAATGCGACGATCAAACGCTACACACCTTCCTTCCAAGCACTGCTGTAAACAGCGGAAGTTAGCTAGAACGCTAAAACTTAGTGCGCATGCACAGCAGAGTTCAAGGTCAATTCGTTCCAAGCGGCTTCACTTTGCTTGCTTTAGCTTTGTTTCTATAGCAACAGTCAGGATACTTATTCATCAGACCTCGTATACACACATATCGATAAAAAAAAAGAAGCACTCCGTCGGTTACGACGACGAGGGTCCCAGCTGATGCGATCAACAGAACAGGCTGCTCGTGAAATTAACGTGCAAGTGGCTGAGCACTCCACAGACACGTGTACCCTTCTCGTAGCTCTCAGGGAGATTCAGCGTGACACAGAGTGTGACAAGGCCGGCCCTTTGAAATACAGGTACTACTCATTTTTGCCAGATGAGTGGACTGGAGCAACGTGAAATAAAGTGTCTTGCTCAAGGACACAACACGTCGCCGAGAATTGAACTCACGACCTTACGATCGTGAGCCGAATGCCCTAACCACCAAGCCACGCGCCTTCACACACACAGATACATACATACATACATACATACATACATACATACATATAACGATGAAAGTTCCTTCCCGAGCCACATACTCATAAAGCCGGTTTCCCGGATTCTGTGGCGTATATATTCTCCACCTCCTGAACGGGATCTGTCGCAAGATTATTTTTGCCAGCTGAGTGAACTCGAACAGCGTGAAATGCAATGTTTGCTCTAGAACACAACGCACCGCCTCGTCAGGAATCGAAACTACACTCTTACGATCTTGAGTGCAATACCCTTCCCACTAAACCTTGCGGCCACGCACGCACTCTCCCACACACATTCATATATACGTAGGTACATAAATACACACTACAAGGACACATAGTGCTGCTTGTTTTTGTTTTTTTAATAACCCGAATATATAATGAAATTTTCCAAGCTTGTAGGGTGAGAGCCGAGAAAAGTTTGGCTGTTATTTCTAGCGTATAATTTGAATTGCATTAAGTACATATTAAATAATTAACTTTCAATAATTAATACTCTATGTACATTGGTGAAAACAGAGAGACCAAATTAAGGAATTCCTTGACTATTTGTACAAACATTCAAGCTAATGATTAGGTCACACCATAGAATTTTCTTAGCTCGACGAACTAAAAGTTTTTGGTAGTTATTCTATTCTATCTGAAAATCCACTACAGTTAAAATGCTTCATTTCAGAATTCGGAAACTTTTCTAAAACCAAACACGAACAAGAATAGCAGCGCAGCAGTATAAACAGGAATGGCATATCAGTCCAGCGTCATTCTGCTCTAACAATACACCATGATGGAAAGAAGAGAACGTTCTTAAGAAAGAGCGGTTTCGATCTTTCGGGATAAAGAAGGAAGTTTATCATGTGAAGCAAATAGTAAAATGCCAACAAACTGTGAAAGAACTGATTCACGAAGCGAATAAGTTTCCGAATGACCTTGCTCTTTCTTTGCATCACAATTGAGAAATGATTCTACTCTGACATGGTAATTGTGTTTATCGCTAAACAATCACAGTCCGAAAGTACGAGTATATAAATTTTGCTAGAGTATCTTTATGCTACGTTCTGTGTGAGGCCGTCGGGGGCGTTAGGTTGGGATTCTCTCTGCAAATTCTTTATACACAAAGAGATAGAGTATTTACCATGACAGAAAAGAACATTATGTATAGCTACTTGCTATAAAATGAGTCTTCAAGCTGGTTTACATATAATGTCTCTGAAGATGTTGCTGGTGGTTTCGAAGATTTTGATTTTCTTGGGAAAATCTGACGCGCTGTAAATCATGCGCCGGTGCTCATTGTGAGAAGTGTATTTTAAAAATGGAAGGAATGATTTAGGTACTTACTGAGTTAGGAGGCAACTCATCCAACGCCTCAAGGAATGCTTGAACAAAATCAGTGATCCAGAATTGTTCCAACAATGATGGTGGTAAAAGAATAGAAAAACTGTTTTATCTTTGCATGATACATTCTCTCACACTTTAAAATATGAGGAAAATTACGTGTTTAGAACAGGCACAAGATGGCTCACAACACGTGAAATGGTCATTCATATGACAATTCTACAAACATGACTTGCTGTTGTCCATCAGAAAAGCAAATAAACTTACCAAAACACAATTACATCTTGAACTAAATAGCTTCTCCAAGATGAATATAAATAAAACAGCACAGGTAGTCGATCACGATGTGGTAGCAGAGCTGTACACATGCTGCTTTGGAAAGACTTTATAGAAGATCTGTATTCACAGCAAAGTTTGCTGAGACAAGCAGACGTCTTTAACCGCAGAATTTTTTAAGGATACTAAGGAGCTTAAGTATCCCCTATCAAACTATTCTCAGTATTTGGAATTTTTTTAGTAGACATGTATGCTAGTGCTTAGTCAATTGAAGATATCTGGAACCAAGAAGATCCTCTTCGTAGAGGGCTAATGCCTCTTTAATTTGTTTATCAAATTATAGGTGGAACTTCAGGAAAGTTTACATCACGTCAACCAAGATGTAGTAAAAAAAATTGTTCGCGTGAATTCAGCGGAAGGATGGTTGCTGACATAACTAAACAGCATTGGAATCTAGATTCTTTTTAGTTGCAACTGAACCTAATTGTTCATCAGGCTCTGACAAGTTTGTAATGACATTGCAGACTTTGACTTCCAAGAAAAGAAAGCGAATTACCTGCCAAGTCTGCTATACAATTACAGAGAGGTTCTGAAAGTATATTCATACATGTGTCTTTCACACTATCAGAAGAAAATACACTTGTGTTTATTGCTCAAAGCGTCAGATCTCCATGAGTGATGAAGTGGATGTTTTAATTCACCACAAGGACTATAATATGCTCGAGTATGACTTTAGTTCATTCATGGTTCCATCTGATTTATTTTTCTCTTTTGATCTTTCTGTAAATGTTGCCAAGAGTTTTCTAGAAAGAATTTTCATTTGCCAACATGTCGAAGAGTATTGCATTTCTCATCAGCAGTACATTATGCCAAGCAATGAGTACAAAGACCTAAAACTTTGCAAGAACCGAGTGAAATCAAAACTTGTTGCTACTTTGCGCACCTTCACTATGCATTGAGATATGGAAATTTGAGTGGACAGCAGTAAAACAAGAAAGCAGAGAAAGTAATGTGCAAATAGAACTTTTAAGGAAGTTATAACATCAATTACATCTACACTTCGGTATGTATCATAATTGTTAAGTCTCATGACCACTATTTGTTTCAGCTGTAACATTTTTGTGTACGTTTGATATCCTAAGATAAATAACCCACCATAACAAGCGTTCAGGTCAACCTTACAAGAAATTTTTATAAAAAGGATTTGTAAGCTTAAGAAATGTTAAATGTTTGTTTCCAGAATGTTCCATTTATAGTGATAGTAACACTGTATTATAAATTTCCATATGTCTATTTCCAAGGAAATAAAAAAGAACAATGTAGGAGTGTCTTCATATAAAGTAAGAAATTTAAAGATTTTGCTCTTTGACCCATAAAATCCCAGTCCTGACAGTGTACATGCACTTGAACGTTTTTCTTTGTGAGCTTCATTTTTTTTTTTTTGATATCTAGTGAAAATCTGAGGAAGAATGATAGAGCTTTCATAATTTTTGTAAGCGCAAGTTCATGTTTGAATTGCTGCCATAATTTTTGCTGTTTTAAAATTTCATCTTCCTTAGCGTGTATAAGTGTTACAATTCTTGCTATATTTACAAGATTGAGTGAACTTGTAACAACATTCTTAGTATATTTTGGTCTGTTCTTCTATATATTTCAGGCTTTTATAGAATCTCGCGATCACATGTTCATTCAAATATATCACCGTGTCGCAAAAAGGAAGAAAATATCACGAATTTCTATCTTCCAGAAATATTAGAAATATTGAGATTGTATTCATTTATGCACACGGCTGTGTAATGTCTAGCGATATTCAGATGTTTAAGGCTATCCTCAAGTCTTGAAACTTAAACATATATTTGTTATAATTTCGTGCTGTCATGTAAGAAAGCAAATTATACAATAGATTCTGAAATGCTGTAAAGAGTAGTCTTCCTCTTTACATGCAGTACAATTGGAAATGTGAATACATGTGCTATAACTTTTGGCAGACACAATAAGTACCTTCTGTTAGTAATCTTTCGTTTTTATTATATATTCTTCCTATATTCCTATATTCTTAAATGATGAACTATGAACAAGGAATTTTGTTATTTTCACTAATTTCGATACGTATGATAATTTCACTCATATCTCGGAACTCTGTATTCTAAAATGCAAAATGTATGTATCAATTTGTTTTAATTTTCTCGATATTGTGCCTAGAGTTTTCCTTGAAGAATCTTTTTATGTTCTTATATTTTGGTGTTTGTTCAGTCAAAAATTTATGTATATTCAATGCTTGTATATGCTGAAAAGAGTGTGATAATATCTTATTTTCTCAGTGTGAAATATGTATTGTATTTATACAATGTGTGTTATATACTGGTGAAACTCTTTGTATTGCTCTAAGTACAAATGAAAATTATCTAAATCTTCCTATATAAATTATCATGAAGCCAAAGAATGTTCAAGGTGTATGTGTTAATGATATCAAACAGCTCACCTCCACTGACCTGTGAATTATGCGTTAAAATCACTCATTGTAGGCGTTTTAAAGAACCAGCATATATATATATATATATATATATATA
>NC_068981.1:177272384-177284356 GCF_001194135.2 Octopus bimaculoides | reverse complement strand
TATATATGAAATATGAGGTAATGCTGTTCCAGACACTTGTAAAGAAAAACGAAATTAAGTACGTATGTACTATCAGTATACTTAGAAGTGTGTGTGTGTGTGCATCCCTGTGTTTGTGCGCGCGCCTATACCTTCGTACTTAGATCAGTCTGGATTCAGCTTGGCCGTTGCCCTACTCGAGTTCATCCTTCACTGAAGCGACGTGACTTAATGCAAATTACCTATCATGCGAAGTTTTGCTAAATTCTTTGTATCGTTTCTTCCAAAACCATACGTATATATATTGTGAGGTCGGGAGTGAAAAGAAACTAGGATGCTTAAAATATTTAGGGTGGTAATTTGTGCATACGCTGTCCAAATTGTAGTGAGATGAGCGTAAGTTGGTCTGTGCGAACGTACTCTTCTCTTGATGTACTTTGTTTAGTATATTTAACTTCGTCCGTTATTTTCCGACTGACACACTTTATTATTGACGGCACGATAAACTTGAGCTTTAGCATTAGATCTAAAGTAGTTTGAATATATTGGTCTCTTTTACACTAGTCACTAGTGTAATGTGGTGTCCATGATTTTCCCAAATGCATTAACGACAAAAGTGAGATGACTTTAACTAGAGATTGAAACTATTTCGCGGTCTTGGATTGTCGAGACCTTATCTTTTGCTCTCAGATACTTGCTTTCTATAGAAATATTGCTATATAGCTTCTCTAGTTTCTGTTGCTCAGTTACAGCAATGTTGTATATTGAGAGACTTGTATTTTTGGTGATTTGGCAACTACAATTAGCAGGCTCTTGTTGTTAATCTGTCTAACACCAAACATACGGTGCAGGTGTTTCTATTTTCTCAAAGTACTTTCCCTTTTGGTTATGCTTCCTTGCCAATTCTTCAGCATATAATAATTATATTTCACTTGCCTTTCGTATCTGATCCTTATTTGAGCTATCCCGGCACAGCGAAGATTTCATTTTTGTCTAGACACAAGAGCAGAATACCAGAGCAGAGCAAGTGGGGAGAAGCTAAGTTCACAATCTAGTTTCCATTCGAGAATATAGTCACATATAAAAGTGAGATGTCCGACTGCCGGCTGGATATGATGTTCGACTGCTTAAGTTCAAATACGCTGTTGGCATTTTAGTGTGGTGATTAGTCATATAGTTTTCATTGGTGGTTCACAATATTTGTTAGGTTGCGTGTGAAGTTAAGAATGACCATACTAATATATATTTGAGTTTTCAAATAGCTTATATCGTTTATATTTACATTTATACATTCAAATAAATTAATAGAACAACCTTCATGAAATAGCGAACATATCAGCTGGTAGTCTTCTGTATTTCAACATGCTAAATAATATTATGAAAATAGGACATAATCATCGAAGACGAAATAGAGTAGAAGTTATTTAAATCACTGTATATAATGAAAGTGTGGAGGCGCAATGGCCCAGTGGTTAAGGCAGTCGGAGGATCGCGGTTTCGATTCCCAGACCGGGCGTTATGTGTGTTTATTGAGCGAAAACACTTAAAAAGCTCGACGCGGCTCCGGCAGGGGGGGTGGTGGCGACCGCTGTTGTACTCTTTCGCCCCAACTTTCTCTCACTCTTTCTTCCTGTTTCTTGAGTAACGCTGCAGTGGACTGGCGTCCCGTCCAGCTGGTGGGGGGACACATACGCCATGGAAGCCGGGAAACCGGGCCCATGAGCCTGACTAGACTTTGAAAGGGTGCATAAAAAAATATAACGAAAGTGCATTATTCGACACCAACTTTAAATTGGTGCCCTTTGTCGAATACAACATAAGCTTGTTAAATACGAAAAAGTGGGTGAGTGAGTGAGTGTATGTGTGTGTGTGTGTGTGTGTGTGTGTGAGTGAGAGAGAGAGAGAGAGAGAGAGAGAGAGAGAGAGAGACTAACTCGTTGAGAAAAGTTACACAGATTCGTCTAGACCGCTGAGTGACTCTAATATGAATTTGAATTTGCCAGTTTTGTATGACCAAAAGCCACATTTCCCAGAACCTTCGGCAAAACTGTTCGCTGGGAAAACTCGCACACTTTCTTTGAGCTTCTCCGCATCAACCATAGTAAGTTGGCCAGCGCTGGTTGATCGAACTATAGTGACGTAGGCGTTAATGCCTTTTGTGGCGACACTTTTCCTTTTATGCTGATACAGTAGGTCGTGATTCTGAGACGAGAAAACCTGAGAGCTAGGGTTCAAAACTCAGGTTTTCATGCTGAGCCACGCAACAACATGAAAATCTCTCATTCTTAAGGTGTCTTGGCTATCAAAAATGAAATATCAAATCCTCTGGGAATGATTCTTGTGGCAGGCTGAGGTACTACCTAAGAGAATATTTATATCTCAGTTACTTCCCGCCATGTGATCGGAAAGTGGCTGAGATCCAAAACACCTCGGAACTTAAAAGAAATTATTTTATTTATAACAATTTCCCAGATACAGTTTCATTTCTGTATCCTTATAGATCTGGGTCAACACGTCAGAAATTTATTTTATAGACACTTGCTTTCACGTGCAGGAAAGGTGAATTTGAAGGATTTCAATTCGAGAGGCACCCAACAAGATCTACATATAATAAATTATTTACGCTGAGAGTTATCATAGGATGTTCATCCTGATCCACCACCCTACCTTTGGTACTCGTTGCCTATGCACAATTTCCTTTCGTTTCTGGTGTTATTTCGTTTTAAAATAATTTTCAGCCAGGTATTTTTCAGCGCTCTTTTGTGCATTGTGGAAACATTTGAGGAGTTTGTAATTTTTTTTTGACACCGCCTGTGAGACTAGTGAGAGGCAAGGCGGGAAGCAAAGAGGTCTCCTGAAATTGTTGACTTTACCCGAACGTTTGCGATAGAGAGGATGGATATTCAAGGGCCAAGTGGTGGTTTTTAACCGAGCAGCGAATTATGTCTACCACACATGTAGGCCATGGCAAGATTTGAACTAAGAACGTAAAGAGCCAACGCAAATATTGCAAAGCATCTCCCCGCGACGCTCTAACGATTCTACCAATTCGCCGCCTGTATAGCAAACCTGCATAATCTGATTGACATATTCATATCAGCGTAACCGCTGTTACTGAATTCAGGAACAGTCGATTGGTAAAAGTAGGAATATTAAATGTGATTTTTTTTTTCTTTCTCAGATGGATAATCTATAATAGCCCGAAGATTCGGCAAAGCATCCCGTTCGAAAGACTTTCAACACATCCAAATCGCTTTGCTGTAATGTCTATGATCCGACACCATATAATAATACAGCGAAACAATTGACAATTATACGGCATGAAATATCCTGTAAAAGCATCACACCAGTTCCAACATATACTTACTGATATGTATGTATGTATGTGTGTGCGTGCTTGCGTGTGTGTGTAATATTTCGGACTTCAATGTTTTAGTGATACAATAGTCGAAACTGAAATTACTATCACAACTTTCGACGATAAGATTGCACCACAAGTCGACGCGAAGTGATAATACACCTGCAAAAACAGATTTAAAAAAAATCTTTTATGGGGCTTATTGGTTTTACACGAATGAGTCACTTAAAACGATGTATATTATACGAGTGTGTATATGTGATACACAGCGTTTAAAGTTAATGTTTTAAATGACTCATGTGTGTGTGCGCGTGCGCGCCTTAAGAAGTCTTTAATAGTTAATAGTTATACAAGTAACATAATTTGAACAGAAGACTATCCAGGCAACCGCGAATATCTTAATTACTGGCTGGAATAGTCTTTGTGTGTGTGTGTGCCTGCGTGCGTGCTTGTGTCGGAGGTGTACAAAGCGAGAGAGAGAGAGAGAGAGAGAGGAAGAAAGGGAGAGAGGCAGAGAGAATGAGTAAGTGATTAAAGGCTATGATTGTGAAACTTCGAATTGTATTTTGTATATATATGCATCCACACGTACACACGCCAGAATTAATAGATACAATATATGTTTGTTCGTACATATTATATTATATTATGTGATTTATGTGAGTTTGAGCGCAATCTGCGAAAATCGTAGCAATATACGGGTTATTATTATTAATTTTTACGTTGTTTCCCAAGAGTTTTGCTCTTTGGAAGCGAGTTAGTTTTCACACACACACACACACACATGCATGCATACATACATACACAATCACACACACGTCTATGTGTGTATATAAATATATATTTCTGTATATTATAAATATATACACCTCTCTCTCTTTCTCTCTCTCTCTCTCTATATATATATATATATATATATACACATGTGTGTGTGTGTATAATATGTACACACATACATATATGTAATACACTCATACGCTAATACAAACATGCACATTTACATACGCAGCTCACGTACGCACCATGACACACTGACACCATCACTAATCACGTGACATGTCTGGGGGTTTTTCTCCGCTGCTCCACTTCAATAGTAAGTCATACTCTTCCCTCACTCCCTTATCCGGACTCCTCCTCCTTCTCCTCCATTTCCCCCTTTCAAACCCCCCACCCCCATCTAGTCTCCATCATCTTGTCTACTTTTCTTCCCTCACATCTGTTTCCTACTCCACCTATCGCCCTTCCTCGCCACTCCATCTCCACTTCACCCTTCTCAGTCTCTCTCTCTCTTTCTCTCTCATACTTTATTTGTTTCACTCACTCTTCGTTTTTCCCCCTCTCTCTTTCTCTTTCAATTTCTCTTTCTTTCTTTCCCTGTATGTATCTCTGTCTGTTTCTCTCTCTCTCTCTCTTTCTTTCTTTCTCTTTCTCTCCCTCTCCCTCCCTCCCTCTGTCGTACTTGTATGGAGTTGGAAAAATGGTCAAGCTCTCAGGGTGAAGGAGTCTTTCTTTTCTGGAGAGAGGATAAAAACAAAAGCAAACAAACAAAATTGTGTTTCACTTTTCCTGATCTTATCATCGACTCTCTCTTTCTCTCTCTCTATACATATATATGCACACACACATCTATGCATGTGTGTTAAAAAAAGGTAAACTCATTTTGGAACATTAAGCTATTGCAGACAACTTTGTTGTGGGTGCGAGGTGCTGGTTTATTTTGTCTGTTTTATTTTAAATTTTACATGGTGTGTATATACAAAATCTCAATCTTAGTCTTATTATTTCGTCGTTTTTTTTTTCTGTTTGTTTCTAATCTTCCAGCCACGCAACCACGCCTTTTGTGTATCAGTATTATTAATTTTTAAAATTTCCATATATGTTTCCCAGATTCTTCTACCCTTCGTTTTGTTAAACTATAGGATCCAGCTTCATTACATACACACACACATGCATATATACACACATACATACATACATACATACATACATACATACATACATATATATCGTGTTTGTGTTTCCTAGGCGTATGGGTTTTGAAACAGGCTAACTGTAGGATACTACTGCAACAACCTCCTCCTTTCTTTCGTCATTGCATACGTGTGTTTATAGAATACGATAAAGTATGCAAAGGTCCTGTTTCCATGTCTACAGTACTACATTACGATCATCGACTGTCCATATATTTGAATACAGACACAACGAACTACAAAACACCTGCCCTTTTGCTCTACTGCACCTTATCAGCTTAATCAGTTTGTGTATAATCTTTGGAACGAGAGCAATCGTGAGTGTTGGAGTTTAACGTGTCTGCTTTTATTTATCTATCGTTTTAATGTATATAATTATGTGCGTGTGTCTGTCTGCCTGTATGTATGTATATATGTATGTATGTTAGACAGGTAATACATTTATATCCATATGATCGAAAACATACAGGTGGTGCATACATTTGTGCAGCATATGTAGCAAGTATGTCTTACCGAAATCTATGTGCCCTTTCTGACGACACTGATTATTTATTTAATCCTTATTCTTAGATCCTACCATTAGCTGCCGTCTACATTATACGGGCCCTAGGAGAGACATGAACATCATAAAATCATATTCCCTTCGAGACCTATATTAAGATTTTATTGTTACAAATGTATGCAATGGAATATTGACTCGGTATAGTGTTGTTTTAGCACAAGTATAAATATAGATTTTTGCAAGGTCATATAATGTAGTTATTAAAATCCTCCCGTTTAAATATAGGTCACAGCAATTTCATCTTTCCTTTATAATTTCCTTCTAAAGCTGACACATACACTGATAAATTTGTACACATATATTTAACACAGACAAGCGTGTACACGTTCGTTTGCTGATCGTATAGAGATTTTTGTATACATATGATCCAGTTCACACACGCGCGCGCTGTCACTCGTCCTAATTCACGTACATTTGATATGTATTTATTATAAACAGCGAACACTTCTTTTCACTTGACTCTCTTAGTAACTCTCGTGGACGTTTCATATTATTTGGAATGTTTTTAATTATATATATATATATATATATATATATATATTAAAAAAAAATGAGCCCTAAATTGCGAAGATGTAAGTGATATTTATTTAAGAAGGGAGGAGAAACAGTATTCGTTTGTAACTGAGGCAACACAACATCCGCCTGAAAATACATACACATGAGAGTCTATACACAATCAGGCTACAAAGTAGTGTTTATACTATAATACTTTGATGGGATCTTGCTTATCTTTCGTCCATTTTGATTTTCTAATTTAATTAGTTCTTTTCTTCTGATAAAACTCTAAAAAAGAATACCAGGGTGTGCATGACGAAAGGGTGGTAGTTCTATTCGTAATCAAATGGGAAAAAGACAAATGTCAAAAGAATTGTGGGTTATCTTTTGTCTAATTACTTCTCTGTTTATTATGTCTCGCTATCTTAAAATAAACGAAGGCTTATGGCATTAATACATACATTACACTGGTGCCTGTGGTGTGTAATATAAATGCGCGCGCGCGCGATCGCACCAATTACGTTTAATGGTTGGTAGGCATTGTATATATAATGTTTAAATTTGTGGGAGCTTTGCTGTGTTCAGCTAAGACCATTAAACAGGTAGCAAAGTCCGTCACCTTGATCTCTATTCCTATTTTAATTTTCAATGTGCACTCGATCGATAAGTCGCCAGTTATGTGTATTTTATATTACTAATTAGATACATTAGTAACTTGTCTGTATACTTAAAACAACATTCTATCTATACATTACAGTCCATTGATTTAATTTTCCTAATCTGATTTACAACGATATTCTTTTTGTCTTTTTTTTTCCCCGTCTTCTTTACGTAAAACATCCATTCGTACATCCAATATAAATTTTTCAGACCTTTTCTGTCCGTGAGTCTTTTTTTCTTCGCCATCGCCCGCGCCCCCCCCCCTTTTCCCTCTCTCTCCCTCTCTCATGTTTCTGAGTTCTTGAGGTGGTTGGCGGAGATTTCTATAATCTCTGGGGTGGCGGGTGGGGGAATTAAAAAAAATCTTTGGTCGGAAACACGCTCAAAATGTTAGTCTTCTCTCTTTACTCACAAGCATAGAATTTGTTTATTTATATTACTTTTGTGCCGAACAACATTAGTTTGCTCGAAATCTGCTGTTTTGCTGTAGAAGTAGTAGCTTCGGTAGTCATAGTAGCAAGGAGGAGGGGAGGCAACACAAACAAAACAAACAGTAGCTTGTAAAGCACCTGCAGTAGCAATGACTATAGCCGCCGCCGCTGCTGCTGCTACTGCTACTACTACTACTACTACTGCTGTTACTACAGCCGTCGTCGATCAGCACGTTGCCATTGCGAGCAAGACCTTATTCTATTTTCTGTCACAATCGCCCCCTCACCTACTACTATAATACTGATACGACTCACTCTTACATCTCCGATTCCTAATTCTAGACAAAAGCCAGTCATTATTATTTTTTTCCCCCTTCTATGATCTTACCTACCCCTACCCCTACCCCTACCCCGATTGCCTTCCATCCTTTTACTATCATCATCTTTAACATTGACGTGAAATGCTAAAAAAAAAAAAAGAGACGTTCTGTGATAAAGTTGGCTTCATGAATGTTTTGAAAGTATCTATCGCACCAATGCTACACGATGTTGTTTATCGATTGTGTTTACGTGTGTGAGTGTGTGTGTTCGTGCGTTCACAACACATTATCATACTAAAGATAATCAATACATACGCTACTTTATTCGGTTGAATCACCAATATGTGTGTGCGTGTGTGTTGTTGTTGTTTTACAACACATGTTTATGTTGTTGTTCAGCCTCAGTTCCGTAATGGTCGTATAAATATAATCAGAACCTGACTACCCGCTTCTCTCTCTCTCTCTCTCTCTCTCCCTCACTCTCTGTTGGGCGTATCCAATAAATATCAGTAGGTTGATATTGTAAGACAGTATTGCCATTTGAGAGAAATTTGATTGCTATTTCTTGCAGGTAAAGCGACTACATAAGAGCTCCCATTTTCGTTCGTGTCTGTATACGGATATAATAGCGGAACTGCTGAAATATTTATTCCTACCATAGTCACTAGCTGACCATATTGGAGTTATCTTCCTTGCATAATTTTAAATTTTAAACTACCTAGCAATGAGTTTTTGTTTACAAATTGCATAAATATTCCCAATGGATTGAAAATGTTCAAATCACATTACATATGTAACCTTACTGTCTTTGTATTTTAGCATGCAGAATGCTTCCCCTAGGTATTTTCCCTAAGACGTACTGTTAATATTCACAATCAGCATTACTACATACCCCTGATAATAATAATGATGATAATAATGATAATGATTTAGGCACAAGCCCTGAAATTTTGGGAGTGAGGACTACTTGATTACATCAACTCCAGTGCTTAACTGGTAGTTATTGGCTGCGAAAGATGAAGATGATATGTGTGTGTCTTGCTAATTGAAAAGATCTTGTTTTGGCAAAGAAATCCAATAGGATCAAAATGTACTGACTGCTTTCACCATTTGACTTTTGAGGCAAAACCCATGCCAACCTACATTATCTCTATTGTCAAGAAAATTTGATAAACTGAACTGATTTCATTAGAGTTATCTCGCTTGTTTTTAGATTTTTAAGCATCAACTACGGATTGTTTTCCATTTCCCATTTTACATGTTTGATACTCTACAGTGTTTGTACACTCAATACCTTACCAGTAAATTATTTACATCACCACTTTGAAGTAGTTGTGGTGTTAAATTTAAATTTTCACTTGAAATTATTTTCTTAATTCCCTATCTGGCATCAGAAAACTTGTGTCTTCTACATTGGTCCTGTATATGAAGACACATAAATTCACTCATTCAGTCTCAAAAAAAAAGTATAAACCCTCTTACTTTTCCATTAAACAAGCAGCAAAAAGAACTCCTTCACATGTTCTCATTTAATAGTTAGACAATTGTTTTAAGAACAAATTCTTTGATAATTGAATTGTTTATATATCTTTTACCTTTTACTTGTTTCAGTCATTAGACTAGCCATACTGATGCAACACCTTGAAGAATTTTAGTTGACAAATCAACCCCCAGTACTTATTTCTTTTGTAAAGCCTGCTACTTATTCTATTGGTCATTTTTGCCAAACTGCTAAGTTACATGGCCATAAACACACGAACAGCAGTTGTCAAGTGTGTTGGGGAACAAACACTTACACAGACATACACACACACACATGACAGGCTTCTTTCAGTTTCCATCTCTCAAATCCACTCACAAGGCTTTGGTCGGCCTGAGACTATAGTAGAAGACACTTTCCCAAGGTGTTATGCAGTGGGACTGAACCTGGAACCATGTATCTGGGAAGCAAAATTTTTACCACACAACTATGCCTGTGTGGTAAGAAATTTGTGTGTGTGTGTGTATGCACATACACATACAGTTGTGTATGTGTGTGTGTGTGTGTGTATATATATATATATATATATATATATATATATATTAGATGAATAAGAATAGACATCTCAAAAGATAACAATATGCATTTTAATAGCATGGTTCTTTATTTTAAAATGCACAGTACATTACATAATGTTATGTAATTCCACAATATTACATAACCACATGCAAGATTTCTAAGAAATACAGATTTTCCAAACAGGGGAGGAACTATTTAATAGTTCTTCCGTCTTTTGGGAAAACTGTATTTCTTTGAAGTCTTGCTTGTCCTATAATTTGTTTATAAATATTCTTGAACTTCATAGATTGGTTGTATTTTGCTGAACATCACTTAATGAAATGGTGTAGTTATGTAATATGTAATGTACTGTGCATTAATAACCACACCATTGAAATGTGTGTAGTGATGTTTTGAGTTGCCAATTCTTATTTATTTAGTAAATGATCATCATCGTTTAACGTTCGCCTTCCATGCTAGCATGGGTTGGATGATTTGACTGAGGACTGGTGAACCAGATGGCTACATCAGGCTCCAATCTGATTTGGCAGAATCTCTACAGCTGGATGCCCTTCCTAACGCTAACCACTCCGAGAGTGTAGCGGGTGCTTTTATGTGCCACCGGCACGAAGGCCAGTCAGGCGGTTCTGGCAACAGCCATGCTCAAAATGGTGTATTTTACGTGCCACCTGCACAGGAGCCAGTCCAGTGGCACTGGCAACAATCTCGCTCAAATGTTTTTTTCAAGTGCCAGTAAGGCAATGCTGGTAACGATCACGCTCAAATGATGTCATTTACATGCCACTGGCACAGAAGCCAGACAGCTGCTCTGGCAATGATCATGCTCGGATGGTGCTCTTAGCACACCACTGGTACAGTGCCCCAACAGGTCTTCGCAAGCCGAGTTTAGTGTCCAATGAAGGAGAGGTTGGCATGGGTGTCAGTCATCGAATTTGGTTCGATTTTGATTTCAGTTGCCTCAACAGATACACTACATAATATGTAGCAGTTATATCATTGATACATATAAGGATTTACAGGAAGCCTGAGATCATTGCACAACTGTTTGACTTCATATGCACTACAATACTAACCAATTTATGTATTCCTTTTGAGTTAATTTGCCAAAATCTTTTTGATCCCATTGCAATATATTTGCAACTTGAGACAATATACAATGTTATGCTATGCTTTTACCAGTTCGAACACACCAATAGCAAAGCAAGCCATTCACTGTATTTTGTCATGGAGAAAATTTCTTGCTGTAGACAAATGGTGTAAATACATCTAAATCAGCTCACTGTGCCATATATTATAGCCATAATATGTATGGGTTTGTGTGTGGTGTCTATATATACATATATGATATGTAGATTCCAATCGGAATCTACGTACCATGGACAAGAAACATTTCCACCCATTATACACAGCTCTTTCTTTGGATAATGGAACTGCAGCTGTAACATCCTACATATATTTTCAGTTTTATTTTTATTTTTATTCTCTTATCTCCCTTTATACTTCCTATATCCATCCTTTTCCAAAATAACTCCTTATACTGAACTCAACTATTTCTCTCCCTCTAGTTAACTCTCTCATATCGTCTCTAATGAAGGGATATCCCTAATATCCCAGAAACAGCTGTAAAACTACCTTTCTCTTTATAAATGTCCTATAAATTCCACACAGCCTTGGTTTTGTTGTTTCATTTTATTTAACACACACACACACACACACACACACACACATATATTGCAGGCATACATACATATATACTACACACATACATATACATACAGAACTATATCTGTATGTGTGCATGTGTATTTGTATTTTACATATGTATATGAGTGTTTGGGTCACAAATTTCTATCATTTATTTTTGCAGGTGTTTCACATGTGTGAATCCGTGCCTTTGTCTTTTTCTGTCTGGTTGGCTTGTTCATCGATATCAGGTATATCTTTTTTTTGTTTCTTTCAAGTATACATCTATCATTAATTTGTTACAACTAATTGTGGCCAAATTGTCATCAACAATTGCTATACTCTTGTACTGAAATATAAATGAATTAAAATTACAAGAAACGTCAAAGTTCTTGTACAACCTAGGTTAAATACCATTAATCCACTCTCTCTCTCTCTCTCTCTCTCTCTCTCTC
>NC_068981.1:177265696-177272374 GCF_001194135.2 Octopus bimaculoides | reverse complement strand
TATATATATGAGAATTCATGAAAAAACAACAGACGAAGACAGGTGGTGTAAACAACAAATGGATGTATTAGTATAACGCTCGGGAATAGAGAATGTCTTTAATGTTTCGAGCTACGCTTTTCCACAGAAAGGAACACAGAAAGAAATAAGGAGAGAAAAAACATGTGTAGTGGTCAATGATCTATCATGGCAAATATATATATATATATATAGATATAAAAGAAAAGAAAGTAAATTTTGAATGCAGTCTGTAAAATACCAACACATTCAGCACTTCCAAAGTTTGTTTATATATGTGTGCATGTGTGTGAACATCCATACAACTCACTTGAATATGCATAGATATATTTATGTTTACCATATAAACACACAAGCATACGCATACTCACATATGAGTTGTTACATGAAAAAACATGCCAACAGAATGCTCAATACATTATGCAGAACACACACATGTACACGTACCCTCACACTCATATATAAATAATTTCAACTCAAGGATGGTTTTGTCTTTTTAGTATAATGGACAGTGTCGTGTGGTCAGAAAAAGATGCTTGATACAATTGTTGTTTTAGAAGAAACACCATATTTTTCTTTCAAATTGTATTGATGGCATATGCATAAGGATTAAAAGTCAATTCAGCATGCACTTGAAATACACACATCATGCATGCGCGCACACGTGTGTGTGTGAAGGTACATGGCCTTGTGGTTAGGGCATTGCACTGAAGATCACAAGATCGTTTCAATTCTCAGACCATTACTGTATATGTGCTCTTGACCAAAACACTTCATTTCACATTGTTTTTGTCCACTCCTATGTAAATGGCAGCTCTGTGACAGACTAGCATTCTGTTCAGAGGGAATGTTGGCCTGCCCACCTAGTCAGCAGGGTGGTTTCATTTGAAAGATACAACAATATGGTGCAGTGCATTGTGACCAGTGGTGTATAATGCCATCTGACAATCTGGTTGATACAGTGATGTATGTGTGTGTGTGTGTGTATATATATATATATATATATATATATATATATATATATATATATATATATATATATACTCTCAGAGTGGTTGGCATTAGGAAGGGCATCCAGCTGTAGAAACTCTGCCAGATCAGATTGGAGCCTGGTGCAGCCATCTAGCTCACCAGTCCCCAGTCAAACCGTCCGACCCATGCCAGCATGGAAAGCGGACGTTAAACGATGATGATGTAACTGTTAACTCGCTATCAAGTATGACCACCTTTTGTGTTAAAATTATGGACTTAATGCTATACTTTCATGTGCTCTTGTGCCGAAAACATACGGCAGTATTCTGAGACCAAGACTGCATATCTTGGACACTGACCACAACTGCACATCTTGGACACTGACCACAACTGCACATCTTGGACACTGACCACACTTCGCCAAAGGATGTGGCTCCTTGGGTGATCAAAGGGTTATACCTGTTCCCACCAATAGTACACTTTCTGTGCCCTCACATGTGAGGAAAATATAGAACTGGTAGTACTTTTCATTGCAGATATGTGTGGAACCTTGGTCACCCCAGTGAAAAGGTTTATCATCTGTTTGTGGTTCCAGGAAGCTTGAGTTTAAGAAAATGGCTGCAAAATGTAACAGCACATAAAATTTTATAATGAGAAATGCTTATGCAGTACAAGTATCAGTACCTATATGTTTGAATCCGTTTAAACTGGCAAAATACCAGAAAAGCAAAATGGTGAAGTTGCTAGTTTAGGTTACATTCTCAAGTCATGCCAACTCATAAGGACCAGTTTCCTGATTTCCGTGGCATATAAATTCCCCACATGGATGGGATGCTGGTCCGTTGCAGGATTACTCATTTTTGCCAGCTGAGTGAACTGGAACAACATGAAATGCAGTGTTTTGCTTAAGAACCAAGAACCTGGCCCAGGAATTGAAACCACAATTCTACAATCATGAGACCAACACCTTAACCACTAAGCCATATGCCTCCACCACTGCATGTTTAGGTCCCACAAAATCTATTGAGATATGTTCCATTGGTGTTGATAGTAAAATTTTAATTTTGATTTGGGGCATATTTGGTGGGCATAACAAATTTTATGAGAATTTTTAGTGGAAGTGGAGATTTTCCCCCTTTATGTAATGCATCAATCTTTTCACACCTGATACATTGAAGAAATCTGTAATTTGATTGAGCAAAACAAATTCAAGATTTCAGTGTGCACATTTTCTTTCATACATCTATAGAAAATATCAAAACTATATGGAAAAAGTTCACTCTTTGTTTTTACAGTTATGAGATTTATCAAATATAAATTGGAGGGCAAAGTCTTGCTGGGAGTTAGTGTTGCCACTTGCGTAAACACTAAAAAATTGCAGGAGTTTTTTTTTTTGTTCTCAGCAATTCCCCTCTGGAAAGTATGCTTTTTTAAAGCAGTAATAATGTAACAGCTGGAGCATTGGTTAATACAATGGTCCCGGCTGTAAATAGGATTGAGTTATCTGTAGCAAAGAGGCGAGCTTTCTCTTATTGATTTTAATATTTTCAAAAGCAGTAACAGTGCCTGTATGTGTGGACACCCTTGATTTCACTTAGTTTTATGTGTCTTCTCAAGCACAGCAAATTGCCAGAAGTCTTAGTCATTTTGTGAGGCACATCTTCTTATTTATTTATTGCCCACAAGAGGCTAAACATAGAGGGGACAAACAAGGACAGACAAAAGGATTAAGTCGATTACATCAACCCCAGTGCATAACTGGTACTTAATTTATCGACTCCGATAGGATGAAAGGCAAAGTTGACCTCGACGGAATTTGAACTCAGAACATAACGACAGACGAAATACCGTTAAGCATTTCGCCCGGCGTGCTAACAATTCTGCCAGCTCGCCACCTTAGATGTGAGGCACATCTTCTGAACATCATCTCTCACTATTTTGTCCCACATCTTGGGTCTATCCTTTCCACAGGTCTCCTCCACAATTAGAGATTAGCACTTCTTTATGCAGCTGTCCTCACCCATATGCATCACATGACCATACCAGCACAGTCTTCTCTCTTGCACACTACATCTGATACTTCATACACCCAATTTCTCTTTTAAAATACTTACACTATTGTACATTGCACATCCACTGGAGCATGTTGACTTCATTTCTTTCAAACCTTCGCATGTTCTCTACAGTTACAGCCCATGTTTTACTAACTTTTAGCATGGCTGTTTGTACACAGGTATCATACAGTCTACCTTTCACTCTGAGGGAGAGGCCCTTTGTTACCAACAAAGGTAGCAGCTTTCTGAGTTTTGCCCAACCTGTTCTTATTCTAGCAGCCATGCTCTCAGAGAATCCTCCTCCACTACTATCTTGGTTGCCTATGTACCAGAGCCTGTCTTCTACTTCTAAATAGACTTCCTCAAATACCAGGGGGCATTTGATGAAGTCTATTTTCTGTACGTTCTTAGTGTTTATTGCACCTGAACATCTGCCACACAAAAAGACTGCTTTCTCTGTTAACCTTCATATGACACTGCTGCACTTCTTATGTGTTCATGGCTTGCATTGGGTTCTTTTCTGCTTCTCCTCTAGCTAAATATACTTGTCTCCTTGTTTCCCTTCTATTTGATAGAGCTTTCTGCTACCACCACTCTTCCAATCATTCCATGAATGTTTCTTTGCTCTAATGGCCCTGTCTACTACACTGTTCTACCACCATGTCATTTTAGGGGACTTTGCACCAACCACAAATTTGGACAGTGGCTCTCATTAAGTTATCCCATAAGAACTTCCAGTTGTCCTTGATGTTATATATCACTATGCCATTGCTTTCATAAGGCTAAGTGGAAGTCCTGTATACAGATACAGTTGACCCAAGGTTTAAAAAACAGTATAAGAATTCTCTTTAAATGCCATTGGTAGATAATAATAGAATCTTACTAAAAAAATAAATTCTGCAATAAAGTATGTATTAATTTGTCAAGAATTTCATCAGGAAGACTATGTTGATTGTTGTAAACAATTCAATGATCAGGCATCATTTCTCTAACTTGTAACTAGTACTCTCCACAATGAGTTAATCAGTTTAATCAAAGAAAGCTTTGATTAGGTAGTTTACTTCTTGTGTTATGAATTTGCAATCATCCACAAAATGCCTTCAGGAGGGTGTCACAATAACTTTTGTGTATGGAGTTAAATTAGTGAAGGCTGTAATAAGGTAAAATTTTTAGGCAAACAAAATTTGACCATACAAATGAGACTTTAGGACCATTAAACTTAAATGTCAATGAAGAATGTTGAAACATGAGACTCTACACCAGTATTATATCTAAGCAGATCTTACTTGTGTATAATTAACACCCATTGTTGTTTGTATGACTTTTCAGCATATTGAATTTTACATCACATATTCTTGTAACTCTGGTATCAAACTGCATTGATATCACCACAAGGAAGCTTCTGAATGATTTAATGACTAAATCATTCTGCATAACAATATCAGTTTTGATGAAGTCATTAGTACTTCCACAGTCAACTAAAGCTTACATTGATTGATAAGTTAATTACAGTATTAGCTAGTGCAAAAGACAAAGAACGTTCCAATAAATCTGAAAAGCTTAGGGTTAGTTTTAAAGTTGAAGAAGTTAATATATTAGAAGCAGAAGGCAGCGAGCTGGCAGAAACGTTAGCATGCCAGGCGAAATGCTTAGCGGTATTTCGTCTGTCTTTACATTCTGAGTTCAAATTCTGCTGAGGTCAACTTTGCCTTTCATCCTTTCGGGGTCGATAAACTAAGTACCATTTGCATACTGGGGGCGATCTTATCGACTGGCCCCCTCCCCCAAAATTTCCGGCCTTGTGCCTAGAGTAGAAAAGAATATGTTGGAGACAGTTAACATTTTACAATGATTCCTTGTGAATCCTTTACATGATTTGTCTACTCAAGGAAAATCCCTTTTTTACACAATTGTTACATATAGCATCTTTTGCTGGACATTTTCTGCAATTATGCCTATACTGTCTGCAGATAAATAAGTAAATTTAGATTTAAACAATAATTTAACTCAAGTAAGAAGTTATTTCAGCAGTTACTTTGAAGAAGTGTTTTAAATAAAAAAAAATTAAAAAAACACTTCTGCAAAGCAACTGCTAAAATAGCTTCTTACTTGATGAGCTAATATCTAATATTCTGCTTGTGATATGTTGAGCTTTCAAGTATTCTGAGGCTTATACTGCTTGATATTATTTATAAAACAAAAGCAACTGTTGTTGAATTTTTTGCAAACAGCTCAGCCAACACTAACTTGAAGTTGCATTCCTCTACCAGGAACTCCTGGTTTAAAAAAAAATTAATCCAGGGATTTGGTTGAGTTATGAGTTAGTGGCTCACAAAAATCTTGTTCACTGGTTTTATGTAGACAGACTTTAAGCAATTTATCTTATCTTCATAATTGTCACATTCTGTAATAAATTTAAATATTTCATGCAATTCACTGTTCATGAGAGCTTGCAATCTGTACAGGTCAGGAATATTGGCAAATAAATTTCTCTTGAATTTCCTTGACATCTTGAAATCTTGTTAGGGTCTTCCACTGTGAAGACTGGGCCTTGGTTTCTGGGTCATAGCCCATAGACCCACGATTCTTCATCTGTTATGACTATTTTCAAAAAGTTTTCATCTTCCTCAACACAGATTTTTACTTCTTGAGAGAACATGAAAGATTCAGTACAATTCCTTCTGAATCGGCAACTGAAGTCTGACCGTCTTTTTGAAACAACCACACTCTACACACTTTATTTCTGAGCTTTGTTATAAACAACAGAAGTGATTGAGAATGTTATAACTTAGTGTGCATGCGTGACAGAGTTCAAGGTCAACCTGTGCCACGTGGCTTCACTCTGTTACCATAACAACAGTCCTGATGCTCTTTTTATCAGACCTTGCATAATATCTGCAGATAAAGCTTGGATTTTACAGTCATTTCAGAAATTACTTTTCATTTTCTTTCACAATCACTTTTCCTAGATTGCAGGACTCATAGAAACAGTGTGTGTATGTGTATGTGTGTGTGTGCGTGTGTGTGCGTGCATAGATAGATAGAGAGAGAGAGTGAGAGGGATTATAATAAACTTGAGTGCTGTTGTGTAATCCTATATCAGTTGTAATTAAAAATCTGTGATGCACGGCCTTTGATCTGAGACTGTCTCATCATCTGTATATCAGCCTTTATTTAGAGTTTTGGCTACTATTTGCAGCCAGCTGAGTAACACCTGAATTGTGTGTTTATCAAAGCCTGACATGTCTGGTAGTAAAAGTGTTTAGTGTTAAGAAGCTTTCCACACCTGTGATATGTGTGTTCCTTTATTTATGTAAATATAAAAGACAGGTGTAAAATTATATTAAAACAAAATATATTTTGAAATTAGGTTTTTTTCAACTCATTGTTGGATATGTGTGTGTATATATACACACACACACACACACACACACACACATATATATATATATATATATATATATATATATATATACCAGAGTAAGCACATAAATGTGAAACAAGGTAGAAAAAGAGTACTCAAATACCAGAGGTAGAGTAATATGCTTTATTAAAAGCAGCAGAAATATAACAAGAAGCTGTTACTCAGAGTTTCATGTTCCCGTTCATCGGACAGTTTTGTTAAAACTGTCCG
>NC_068981.1:177264468-177265481 GCF_001194135.2 Octopus bimaculoides | reverse complement strand
TATGAGTATATGCATATATATGTACATGTATGTATATACGTTCATCTACATGTACATATAGATACATAACTGGGTACATGACGTGGCAAAAGAACAAGGACAAAATGGTAAACAAGGTGCAACAAACAAGCAGGCCACAGAGAAACATCCCCTTCGTCAGCTGCCACCATTAAAACTCCGGTGTTTCGAAGAATTAAGGCAGTACGCATCGTTAAAATGGTTCTTCCCATGAACACAAATTAAATTTTTTGTGGAGGGTAGTGGCGGACGGAAAACAAGACAGGAAAACGAAACGGTGAAATAAACAAACAAAAAGGCTGTACAGCCAGACGTGAAGTGTGTATGTCTTGAACGCTGAATATCATTTTAATGACAGAAAGTGTAATTATAAAATTACGAGACTAGCTGAAATTAGCTCAGTTGAGACAACATTGTACTGAAGATCTAAAACTCTTTGGTTCAATTCCAGTTATGTTGATATGTTGTCTGTTTCATTCTTGAAATTATTTATAGTTTCATTTACTTAATGAGATAGAAGGGATTTTTCTTTCTTTCATTTTTCAGTCATGTACATATATCAACACAACTGTCATCTGTGATCAGATTGTCCAGAAACATTCTTACTTCGTTGATCCCCCCCCCCACTCCACTGAATCTTACAGCTTGTTTCATTGTATAATATCTGTAATGCATAGAAATAATGATTGGCCTAAAATCCTATTGAGGAGATAATTGGTTAAATCAATTCCAGTTCTTGACTGATATTGATAGTAATTTCATTAGGTTTATTCAACAAACACATCAAACACATCTTTTTAGGAATATGCACAACTACATTATCTAATGTGTTTTTCCTTACTTAAGTTAGGTTTTGGATCTTTTTTAAAACGGGGGCCACTTTTTTCATTAATGTTTTACGTAGTGTTTTTGGTACGGAAAGACTTTCAAACTTCGTATACTTATCTATTTTGTATTATAGAACAGAAAAATATTTTTGTATTCAAATTTATTTC
>NC_068981.1:177262946-177264078 GCF_001194135.2 Octopus bimaculoides | reverse complement strand
TAGGGTTAGGGTTAGAGTTAGGGTTAGGGTTAGGGTTAATTGTTTCAGAATCGTTTGTTTATGTAGTCGGCACTTAATGTATATCGGCTGAATGGACGTCAGTGATTGGTTGAAATTACAGAAATACGACAACTTTAACATGGAATAATTTATGGATTTCTTTTTTTTTAAAGAAGACTAAGAGAAAAAGATGTTTTATATGACACATTCTACCAGTGTTCCAAGTTTCAAAGTGTTTCGTTAATGAAAAATGTGGCCCCCGTTTTAAAAAAGATCCTAGGTTTTAAGTGAAGTTTAGCTGCCATTTCTAGCAGGTTGAGCAGCCAAGTGTCTTTGCAAACTTGTATATATTTTTTGTCTTGCCTTTTTATCAGATCATCCTTTAAAATTTCTATTTTTAAACTATTTATTACTATTGCCGTTTACATAAAATTAAGAGAGAGCCTCTATCTGGTCTCTTGACCTGCTAGAAACAATCCAAATCTCCCTTAAATT
This sequence comes from Octopus bimaculoides, assembly GCF_001194135.2. Lineage (NCBI taxonomy): Eukaryota > Metazoa > Mollusca > Cephalopoda > Octopoda > Octopodidae > Octopus > Octopus bimaculoides. The sequence continues at coordinate 177,263,583 of NC_068981.1, read as the reverse complement.
CTGCTGTCTTAAAAGAAGAAAGGACAGTTTGTACAAAGTAGCTCCCGATGTACATAAAATATGGGGTGGTCAGGGCTGGAGTACTTTTCACTATAGATCTACTTGAGACTAAGCAATAACAAATACACAAGATTAATACCCACTCTATGGTACAACAGAAGATAATATATTTATTGTGTGTAGGTGTATGTTGGAGGAGTTAGGAAAGGGTTGTTAGAAAGGCAGCAGCACATCACCCTACTGACCTACTAAGAAGTTCTTCAGTGATAAAACTGTCAAACTAATTTGACCAGTAGCAGGTCAAGATTAGGAAGCCAGCTGTTTTGTCAACCACTATTTTGTAGTAGCAAAACAAACTGGCCTAGACATTTATAACAGCCAGTTTTAGATGTTGTGCCAGTTAATAAATATTTGTTTAGAACTAATTTGTCATTCCTCTTTATTAAAGCTCATGCTTAACACTTAATGTAATGTATTTCTAATGTATTATATTTAGCTTGTGTAATATATATATATATATATATTTATATAAGGGCATTACTATACAATAACGCCTCACGCCATGAGGGACTCTAAGGTCAGACTACTATAAAAAGCACTTTTTTACCGAATGCGAGGAAATGCAACTCTCAAAGCC
>NC_068981.1:177243380-177262293 GCF_001194135.2 Octopus bimaculoides | reverse complement strand
GATGTTGGGGGAACAAACACAGACAAACAAATACACACACATATATATATATATATATATATACATATATACGACGGGCTTCCTTCAGTTTCCGTCTACCAAATCCACTCACAAGGCTTTGGTCGGCCCGAGGCTATAGTAAAAGACACTTGCCCAAGGTGCCACGCAGTGGGACTGAACCCAGAACCATGTGGTTGGTAAGCAAGCTACTTACCACACAGCCACTCCTGTGCCTAATATTTAATTTCTTTGCATATAAATTTTACACTTGTTTGTTTCCTTCAGAGGCCTACCATCGGGAAATTTCCATTTTGGTTGGAATACAAAATATTTCACTTCCCAAGTCCTTATTCTAACAGACTTGTTAAACAGCTCTGGGTTCAGTCAAGTATCGTGTTCTAAGGAGTTCTTGCTTACAATTCATGAGATTTTGTTCTTCGTTTTGCCCTTTAATTTCTCTGGTTCTTTCTAAATGATACCATACAACTTTGGAATAAGGTATAGGTTGACTCAGCTTGTTTCGTTATCAATTAAATTGATTTCCTCTTGAGGAGCTATTCTCAAATTTTTCTTCCAGTGTAGCCATTCGTCATGTCCAACAGTGTTGGCACATGTCTTATGTGGAATATATTGTGAAAGGGTTGAGTATCATGGAACAGACAATAAGTGGATACCATTTTATGGATACCATAAAACAGACAATGTATAGTTTGCTGTTAATTTATACTTTCAAACAACATATTTGAAAATTAAAAAAAAAAATTATTAACACTGTTTAGTAAATTTAAGAGTGCACCATTGGTGATTGTGATTACTTCAAATTCCAGTGTTTTCACAAATTTCACATACCCCTAAAGGGGTACACACACACCTTTGTTTGTGAACCCCTGCTCTAGAGTGTATCCTAGTATTCTAAATGTGGAGAATTAGTTACTATATCAAATAGTAACAGCTACATTTTCATAAGTCTAATGTTGAACTAACCTGTTTGCATTATCTTTACTGTATGCTATATTTGTTTATCAGTGTCAAGGAAATGAGTGGCAATGAGACAATCATTTCTTGAATTAGAAGAAAGAAGTGTCCAATAATATTATCTATTAGAATCATAGATATATCTTTTTTTTTTTTTTGGATGGTGGTGGAGGCAATATGTTTATCTTTTTTTTTTTTGGATGGTGGTAGGCCATAATGATGGGACACATTTTAAATGCTAGTATCTTGGATTATAAAAATGACATAAAGTACCAAAATTATTTATTACATAACTTAATATACAGAAGTTTAAGATATTATCTAAGATTTGAATAGTACATCTGGAAGTGGTCACCACCATGAAGAGAACATTCACAAGCTCACTTTCTCATATGAAGCACACTCCAGCTTAGCATATCAACTGAAATGGCTGCAATCTTTCTACAGATGCTTTGTTTTTGTTTCGCTGTTGTGTGGGGCCTTCTTGCATATACCCTATGCTTGAGGTAACTCCTCAGAAAGTAATCCACTGGGGTTAGATCCGGTGATCTGGATGGCCAGTGGATATCACCAAATCTCAAAATGTGATGTCTGGGGAATTGTTCTTGAAGAGTTGTCATTGACAGTCACACTGTATAACTAGTGACACCATGTTCTTGCACCCACATTTGTGTCAGGGTAAGTCTTTGTAGCTTAAGAAAGAAGAAAGTCTTTGACATATGGTTGTAGTGCTCAGCAGTTACTGTTACAGCTGCACCATGTTTGTCCTCAAAAAAAGTAAGGGCCACTCATACATGCATAAGTCACTGCACACCACACTGTAACCCTCTCAGTGTGCATAGGCCTTTCATTGATGAATGGAGGACTTTCACAATCCCCAAACCCAGGGGTTTTCAAACTTCTTGATTTGCGGACCCCTTTATATTTCAGGCTTTACCTTAGGGACCCCCTTATAAACGCTTATGAAATTTATACATAAATATTTGCTTAAAATAACATATATTTTTACATTTATTTATTTAACAGTATTTAACAAATAGGTTTATTGTCAATTAAAAGATTTCGATTAAAAAACATATATAAAATCAAATTGCCCATAAAAAGTATTTGCTGTCCACAGACTGCGGACCACAGTTTGAAAACCCCTGTCCAAACCTACCGTTTTGTTTATTAATATAATCAGAAAGGTTAAAATGCGCTTCATCTGGTGTGACCAAGTGATGGCTAAAATATATTGTGAAAAGTTTGAGTATCATGGAACAGACAATGTATAGTTTGCTGTTAATTTATACTTTCAAACAACATATCTGTATATCTCGCAAATCTCTTGGATCATCTTCATTGAGAGCATGGGCCATACTTGGAATGTAACTTTGCCAATTACAGTGTTTCAAAATGCAATGGATGCTTGATTTTGAAATTCATATCTTGCATCCCACTTGCTACGCATATTTTCTGGGGTTCTGGCATAACTCGTTTTTTGTACCCTTTCTTGCTTTGTGGAGCTCATTGCTATCCACAGTGTCCTGGAACTTTTCTTGTGGTCATTCTGAACAGTTCCATCTGCTTCAAACTTATCTTCTCCAATTCAAGTAAATGTATGTTGCATAGGTGGATCTATTTGAATCTCCCTCCTAAATTGTCTTTGCATTTTGTCTGTGGTTTCAAAGTTGCATTTGCACCTCAGGCTAAATTTCCTTAGTTCAAGGATTAGTCTGGCTCCTTTCATTATCTCTAATGGCTTAAATCTAAAAAGAAATGAAAATTGAGTTATCAGCTGATAAAAGTGTCTATACATTTGGGAGGTACCCCTGCGCGCATGTGTGTGTGTGTGTGTGCGTTCATGTGTGTGTGTGTGCGTTCATGTGTGTGTGTATGTGCATGCACACACACATACGCGCGCGTATATGCATACATATATGTATATACATGTATATGACAGGCTTCTTTCAATTTCCATCTATCAAATCCATTCACAAGGCTTTAATCAGCTTGGGGCTCTAGCAGAAGACTCTTGTCCAAAGTGTCACTGTGGGAGTGAACTCAAGCTTCTTAATCACTCAGCCATGTGTGTGTGCTGAAAAAAATCATTTGAAATATAAAAGAACAAAAAAGAGATGTTATTTTTGTTGTCATAAATTCACTGAACCTCTATAGCAAAGGCACTAAAAAGTTATAGTGTCCCAGTTAGCTGTAACATAGAGAGCCAGTCCTTTAGCAAGTATGAACAAGGGGTAATTGTTGTTTTGCAAAAAGAAAAAAAAAAATAGCAAAAAATAAAAAACAACAACAAACAAACAAATAAATAATAGTTAGCTCATAAAATTTATAAAATAATGTTTCTTTGTGAAATCTGTCAGTTTTCCCATCTGAAGTGTGAGGTTGAATTTGATAATTTTGCAGTGTCAAACTCAGTAACCCAAGGTACTTGTCAGCTGTAGTTTGAAATTAGGTAGTGGTATCTCAAGCTTTGTTCAGTATTACTTGTCTTTTTATTTAAATAGAACATCTGTTTGGAACTAAGAGAGAAAAATATTTTGTCTAAGTTCCAATAGTGTTAATAGAGTACTGGCATAACTGTAAGCTTCATAACCATCTGGTTCCAGAATCAATTCCACTGTACAACACTTTGGGGAAGTGTTTTCTATTATCAATGGTTTATGAATGAAATTTGGTTGATGGAAACTGGAAGACCATCAAATATCTGTGTGTATAATTTCTTTTCTACTACAGGCACAAGGCCTGAAATTTTGGGGAAGGGAGTACATTGTTTATATTGACCCCCAGTGCTTAACTGGTACTTATTTAGCCAATCCCGAAAGAATGAAAGTAAAGTCAACTTTGGCGGCATTTGGACTCAGAATGTGAAGACACACGAAATACTGCTAAGCATTTCGTCTGGCATGCTAACGATTCTGCCAGCTTGCTGCCTTGTGTGTGTATAATTTACATACATTATATATGAAAAATATGCATATCAGTGAAAAATCACCAGTGAACCAGCAGGCTGAATAAAAAGTATCTTGCATTTATTCCTGTCTTGTTGCACAAATATTGCCTTTTACTTTATCATATAAGTGACTAATGTAGTAAACAAATGATTGACCTGCTAGAAACATGTAAGTAGTCATACTTTTGTTCATGACTCTACAGTATAAAACAATAATTATGTTATATTGTATGCTATATCTATTAGAAGCTACTAACTACAGTAATAAAACCCAAGTAGACCAGACAGTGATAGGATGGATTAGTACATAAGTAATTCACTTGTATATATAAATCATCATCATCATCATTTAATGTCTGTTGTCGATGCTGGCATGGGTTGGATGGTTTGACCAAAGGTGGTGAGCTGCACCAGATTCCAGTCTGATTTGGCATGGTTTCTACAACTAGATGCCCTTCTTAATACCAGCCACTTTACAGAGTGTGCTGGGTGCTTTTACATGGCATCGCACGGGTGCATTTAAACACTTAGAATCAGTGTCTAGATCTATTGAAGTATTAAGATTTCTTATACTTTAAATTTCCTTGCGATTGAAAAGCAGATTGTATGATGCCTTTGTACATACGGCTGTTTTACATGGCAATGAAATGTGGGCTTTGACTACAGAGGACTTATGTGAAGGCTTGAAAGAAATGAAGCCAGCATACTCCACTGGATGAGTAATGTCAGTGTGCATGCATGGCAAAGTGTAAATGATTTAAAAGGAAAACTGGGTATAAGAAGCATCAGATGTTGTGTGCAAGAGAGAAGACTGTGCTGGTTTGGTCATGTGATGCATATGGATGAAGACAGCTGCATAAAGAATTACTGAGCTCTAATTGTGGAGGGTACCTGTGGAAGAGATAGATCCAGGAAGACATCTTTGGATGCTGGGCCTTACTGAGGAAATAAGAGACCGGGTGATGTAGTGATTTGCTGTACTTGATAAGACACATCAAGCTAAGTAAAATCGCTGTCTTCCACACTTACAGACTTGTCCTTTCAGGTGACGGTGCCACTTAAAAAACATCTGTGCTGGTGCTGCATTAACACACCTGTGCTGCTGCTGTAAAAAACACCAAGTGCACTCTGTTAAGTGGTTAGCATTAGGAAAGGCATCCAGCCATAGAAACCATGCCGCTACAGACAGCTGGAATCTGGACAGCTCCCTGCTAGCCAGCTCCATGTCAAACTGTCCAACCCATGCCAGCATAGAAAGCGGATGTTAAACAATGATGATGATATGATGGTGATGATACACACACACACACATACACACACACACATGTGCGTGCACACACACACACACACACACACACACACACACACACATATATATACACGAAAATGTATGCACTTGGTGAAGTATAAATATTGAAACCAAACATAAACATACAAAATTTACAGAACTGAGTGAAAGAAAACAATTTTTATTAGGGCAAAGTGACAAAAAGAAAAGACAAACATAAATGAATTCATCATCATCATCATTTAACATCTACTTTCCATGCTGACATGGGTTGGATGGTTTGACTGAGGACTGGCGAGCCAGATGGCTGCACCAGGCTCCAGTCTGATCTGGCAGAGTTTCTTATTTCTTTACTACCCACAAGGGGCTACACACAGAGGGGACAGACAAACAGATTAAGTCGATTATATCGACCCCAGTGCGTAACTGGTACTTATTTAATCGACCCCGAAAGGATGAAAGGCAAAGTCGACCTCAGCGGAATTTGAACTCAGAACATAGCGGCAGACGAAATACCGCTAAGCATTTTGTCCAGCATGCTAACATTTCTGCCACCTCGCCGCCTTAATCTAATCTGGCAGAGTTTCTACAGCTGAATGCCCCTCATAAGGCCAACCACTCTGGGAGTGTAGTGGATGCTTTTACGTACCACCGGCACGAGGGCCAGTCAGGCGGTAATGGCGATGGCCACGCTCAAATGGTGTATTTTATGTGTCACCTGCACAGGAGCTAGTCCAGCAGCACTGGCAACGACCTCGCTCGAATGTTGTTTTTCATGTGCCACCGGCACAAGTGCCAGTAAGGCAACGCTAGTAACGATCACACTCGAATGGTGCTTTTTATGTGCCATCAGCACGGGAGCCAGTCAGCGGTCCTGGCAACGATCACACTCGGATGGTGCTTTTAACGTTTCACTGGCACGGGTGCCAGTCAAGCGGTGCTGTCATTGGTCACGTCAGCGAATTTAGTTTTGATTGTGATTTCACTTGCTTCAGCAGGTCTTCGCAAGCAATGCATAAATAGGCTGGTTACACCACTGGCATAGGCCACGGGTTATGGTCTCACTTGGCTTCCCAGGTCTTCTCAAGTACAGCATATTTCCAAAAGTCTCAGTCACTAGTCCTTGCCTCGGTGAGGCCCAGTGTTCAAAGGTTGTGCCTCACCACCTCATCCCAGGTCTTCCTGGGTCTACCTCTTCCACAAATTCCCTTAACTGTGACATTACAAAATAAGATGATAAAATAATAAATGGATCCTCTTCATCAACCATTGTTTAGTGGTTAGAGTAATCGACTCATGATCATAAGGTCATGAGTTCGATTTCCATTAGTGCAATGTGTCCTTGAGCAAGACACTTTATTTCACGTTGCTCCAGTCCACTCAGCTGTCAAAAATGAGTTGCATCTGTAATTCAAAGTGCTGACCTTGTTACATTCTGTGTTACCCTGAATCTCCCTGAGAACTATGCTAAGGATATGCATGTCTGTGGAGTGCTCAACCACTTGCACGTTAATTTAATCAGCAGGCTGTTCTGTTGATTGGTTCAACTGGAACCCTCATCGTCATAATCGATGGAGTGCCAGTTTTGTTTAGTATTCAGTAGCTACAACTTTGAAGTTATTGGGAGTAAATACTGCAGGACAAGATGACAGAATAAATGATAAGGAGATGGAACAGAAAAAGACAAGTGAGTGGTCTTTTGACACAGGTGGGACAAGAAAGAAATGTAAATAGTCTTATGACTAAGGCAAGACAAGAATATACAAGAGTTAACATGGAGAGAAAAAATATAGAGCAGTCTTTTGACCAGGAGAATAAAAATATAACAGAAAGAAGTTGAAGACAGCCAACCAGTGTAGCACTTAAAGAGTTAAGGATAGAGAGAGCAAAAAAAAAGAAAAAAAGCAGAAAGTGAAAGGGAAAAAAATGAATTATCTTCTGGAAAAAGTAGCAACAGCAAGCAGAACTGAATGGATAGACAGAGAGAATTACACTACCTCTATGTTTATGTAGATATACAGTATGATAATTTCTATGTTGTAAACTATCTGGTCTATAGGTTTAAAGTGGATATAGCTAAGATCATGCTTTGTGCTAGATCACAGCAAACATAGGAAAATCCTCACAAGTCAGCTAACAGTTGATAAATTTATCTTCTTTTTGTTTAACCCTCAGGTCAGCCCTGATGGAGCAGACTTATAATGAAAAGCCTCTTGTCTTTTTTTTTTTTTTTTTTTTTTGTATATCAGAAACTATATTACCTAATCTATCTTTCCTTTTTGAGACTGCAGCATGTGATTGGAAGGAAAATTTCGTTGCTGTTTTAGTATATAGCAAATCAAGTGATTTTAATAAATCTCCCTTGTTGGCTTAATGATTTTAATACTATATCATATACTTATTTGTGTTGTATTTTGCATCTTATCCATAATCTGTCATTAATAACATCTAGCAGAAAATAAAAATCTTGTTCTATATTTCTACATCAATTTACACTTGTAGCTAAGAAAACTACCTAAACAGTTTATAATATACAAGTTGTGTTAGTTTATAGAATGAATGAACTAAATGTGTAGTTATGATGTAGATGTAAGTGGATAGTTTATATGTGTGAAGGATGCATAGAAATTTGTTTACACTAACCGTTTAGAGACCGTAATAATTCCTAACATTGACACAAAACCACATTTTGCAGGATGACATAGTTAGTTCAGTACTTCACTGTTAGTTATTTGATTAACTCTGGAAGATTAAACTGAGAACAAAGGAGATGTAACTAGATGAATACCATAAGGTAGTTTTTTCTGTGTTATCACTTTCACCAACATCACCATTATCATTTAATGTCTGGCTTCTATACTGGTATTATTTTTTATAAATGAGAAATGTAAGAAGTTTAGGATAAAGCTATTTAATTTCATATTTTCTAATGTTGCTTTAGAAAAAAAACAACATTTTTAGTAATTATAATGAGAATTCATTAGCTATTTTACTTTCTTCAATGTTGTTGAGATAAATCCTGTTCTCAGCACACTGATGATGAAAGACATTCAAGTTATGATCATTCTACTTTTATTTAAAGTAGGATGTGTCCAGGACTACATTATTCCCATAAGATGGCGAGCTGGCAGAATTGTTAGCATGCCGGGCGAAATGCTTAGCGGTATTTCGTCTGCCGCTACATTCTGAGTTCAAATTCCATCGAGGTTGACTTTGCCTTTCATCCTTTCGGGGTTGATTAAATAAGTACCAGTTACACACTGGGGTCGATGTAATCGACTTAATCCCTTTATCTGTCCTTGTTTGTCCCTTCTATGTTTAGCCCCTTGTGGGCAATAAAGAATTGTACATTATTCCCATAAAACACATCTCCTTTTTTATTTAAGTTGGTATGTTGTATTCAAGAGAGAACTGCTGTTATATTTCATAGGTTGAGCCTGCTTTTCAACCCTTTAATGTCATAGTTTTATATGTATCACTATCTCTTGTCTGTTTCTTTATTTTTAGTGTGTAATGCTTTCAAAGTGATGTGATGGATGGAGGAGAGTCAGTGGTGGAAAATCGTGGGACTCTTAACACAGAGCAGCTCCTGTCTCAAACTGAATGTCCTTCATCACAAGATGAAAAAGCTACACTACTAGAAAGTAAAGATTCTTTGGAAAATAAAGATAATGACAGTGATCTGACAACAAACATTCAGTCTGAGGATGATGAACATCCAGGGAAAACTTGTGCAATTGAAACTGTAAATGATATTTCATCAGTCCCAACACAGTCGTTTCAGAATCAAGTGGATGAACAACAATCTTGTTTACGACAGCAACTAGAAGAACAACAAGTATGTGAAAAACAGCAACAACTGCAATTATCATCAACACCATCACCCCAGGAGCAACTGCATCAACATCAGCATGAAGAACAGACTAAACAGGATCCTGAGTCTCAGCAACAAGATCAACAACGACAACACTTAAATGATGATCCATATGAATTCAGTAATGAAAACTTTGATAATGCCTCTGTCTCGAAATTGTCTCCAGGACATCCTGGAGCGATTCAGACCAGCTCACGAATTATAAAAGTTCCAGAGAATGCTAAATCTGTGGAATCTGGTGCAGAAAAACCATTGTTTGTACAGCATGGTTCTGATGACTTCAACAAAATTAAAATGGATGATGCATCAAATGCAGCAACTCTTTCCAAATTGGATTCTGGATGCAATGACGGTGATCAGAACCAAAACTGTACCATTAATGGTTTTTCACAACAAGAAACATTATTAGTGACTCCTGGAGATTCTAATCAGGTAATAAACGAAATTCTTTTTTAAAAACATGCTGTACTAGGAGTTATAGTGAAACACATTTCAGTTAAAAAATTAAAATTACAATGAATTGTTTAATGTCAAAATATAAGTTCTCTGAATTTTTCAATTCTGCTTATGGGATGAAAAAAATTTTAAGTTCTCAAGTCCTAGAATCTCAGTATTTTACTTCAGGGTCGTTGATTCAAAAATAATTCCTGAAGTAAAATCTTAAATCTATCTTAGAATAATATGTTGCATAACATATACAATGAAGCCATGCCATTTTAGAATATGTAGTTTAATTTGTCATTGTTCTGAAGTCAAATTTGAGATACCTTTTTCTTTCATCTCCTTTTGGTTGACAAATACCAGTAATGTACTGGACTGCATTTAAGCTTATTTTTGTTTCTAGTTAGGATGATAACATATAAGTTGTTTTTTGTTTTTTTTACGTAAAGATATTAAGAAAAGTATATAACAGAACTTTCTCAGTTTACAACCAGTCTCAAGAATTAAGTTAGCTTCTTAAAGCAAGCAAATCTTGAGATTATTCATGAGATTCTTAAAAATCTTATTCTCTCCTTGTTTGTGTGTATGTATGTGTGTGTGTGTGTGTGTGTGTGTGTGAGAGAGAGAGAGAGAGAGAGAGAGAGAGAGAGAGTGTGTGTTTTTCTTTTAATTATTGCATAAAATCATTTACAGTTAAATAGCCTTCAGCTTTGAATGTAATTTCATTCATATCAATACACACACACACACATACACAAATATATTTACGTAACACATGTACATAGCCACACTTCACTGACATAACACATGAATACTAATGGCATACCAAATATATTGTGTTGCTTTTGTCATTACTGCTATGATTCCTTTTTTCTAAATTTGCAAATTGTGTACCAGGTTATTCACATATATCTTTTCTGTAACAACCAAATATGAACTCTGCACAAAGCTGTTTTTCTAAGCAGTTATTTCTCGAACTGCAACTATCTGGAACTTCTTTTATCATGTTTTCCCATAGGCATTAACCTTCAAAAATTCAAGCTGAACATCAGCTACATCAGCCTCACTATCCCAAGAGGACATGCAAAAATCATGAGCTCTACTTCTTTCCTTTTGAATAAATTCCATTATAGTAAAGATAAAAAGATAAACTGTTCTAATTTTGCTGATGTAACCAGGTTACTTAAGTGTGATAATGTAAATACGCTTCTTGTTGGGAAATTATACTTATATAGGCATTCTTGACCTAACTTTTTGTTTCTGTGTTTTTTATTTTATAAAATTTTAACCTTTTACTATTTTGATATTGAATGGTATTACATTATTAACAAAGTAATTTCTTGGTGGTGGTGGTGGTGCTGGTGGGGTTTCTTAACTGTGTTTAAAAATGAAAAAAATGGATAAGAAGTGTTTGAAACAATCACCATGACTTATTTTAAAATTGTTATTTATACTACACTGCAATATTAAGGGACTCAGAGCAAAAGAAATTTATAACAGAGATACTAGTTATTTTCTGTGATCTTTTCTGGAAACCATATATAACATAGTTGTAAGAATTGCCAATAGCACCTTCCTATTTCTTCCTTTCTATAAACTTTACCATATCCAGGATCCTTTATCTTTCCAGTTCAATTTTATCTCATTAATAGCTTTCATCTCATTCTCTATTTTTAAAATCATTGTCTGTTCATGGTTGATATAAGTAGTCTTTTCAGGGAACCTGAAAAATTAGTTCTATATATATTTTGAACCATCTTTTTATTTTGTATACTCTCTTAACCCATTACCTCCCATAATTCTATTAATTTTTTTATGAAACTTTGATTTCTAGCATAAAACAGCCTTAGAAACACACTGGAATGATCAAAATAACATTTCAAAATAACATTTTAAATAGAAATAAGCAAGATATTGGGTGAAAAATTAGCAAACCTCATTTGAATATCAGAGAAATATACCTAGTAGATATAGCAAAAAGGTTAAATATGTGTAAATATTGACAGATAATTACGAAATTTGTAATTTTTAAGTGATCTCATATGAGATCACTGGTAGGTAATGGGTTAATAGCTACTATAGTAAATGCTGCCCTTTTGAATTTTCCTGTTTTATCCCATTTCAATATGAACTTAGATTTCTTTTTAAAATTTTACACTGAATAATACAAATAGTTTCTTATTCTGAAAGAGGCTACCCTCTGGGAACTTTTTTCTTTTGGTAAATTTCCCATGTGTGTACTTCCATTATAAATGTACTCTGCTGCTCACTGTCCTAATCTTTCTGATCCAAAGTGGGTTATATAAAATAATAAGTTCTTAACACTGCAAAAGAAGGGAAAAAGAAAATTAATTTACTTGTCATAGGTGTGTGTTGTGTATGTGTGTACTGATTGAAGAAAGAACAAGGAAATTTGGCCAGTGATAAAATATTTTTCATGTGATGGCTTACCAGCAGGTGTGTAAAAGGGTAATATTAGAACACAAATTCAGAAGAAATACATTCTATTTTTAAAAATCTAATCCTAACATTGTTATAAGAATAGTATTGAATTTGAACTTGTATTACTGTTAATCATATTAAGTATGAATACCTAATCAGTATTTATGTTTTAGGCCAGGGTGATCTCTGATAACATAGATCAATACATAATGATATAACATGAAATGATAACATTATATTTACTCTGTCATAGCAGTTATAAAGTGAATTGTCTTGTATGTAAGGTTAATGTAAAATTGAAGAAAACATTCATTTTGTGCTTACAACTTATTCTAATGTAAATGAAAGTATAACGGAAAAGGAAAGCTTTTTTGCTTTCTGTGAAAGTATTATTGTGTATTATTTAAATTGGACCTTGAACTTCAGGCATATTAAACATCTGTAACACATTCTTCTTGCAATGAATTATGTAGATACACTAGTAAAACCAATTCTCCAGGCATGAGATCTTACACAAAGCTGGCTGTAGTAACATCAAAGCCTGGTTGATCTGAATGCCATCCACTTCAATAAAACAAGAATCCGTAAGACCAATTTTATACAGTGAATTTATGAATGAATGCTAGAAGATTATATTGTCATATTAAATGCAAGAAGATTTCTATAAATATGAACAGCAGAGCCACTATATATGAACATAATCTGTTCCAGAGCTCTCTTTGTTTACTGAGTAACTGAAATACATATAAATAGGGGTAATCTCTACCAAGCCACACCCAGATTCCAAACTATGTCATGTATGATTGTTAAAGAAGATATATTTTAGCATTGTTTGGAAGACTGATTTCTCAAACTTCTTGATATGTCATAAGGCAGTTATTAAAAAATGGTACTTCAGAGTATTGCCTTTCTATTTTACATTGGACAGAGTTAGAATATCTCATGTAAGATGTTTTGAGATATATTACTCTTTCTCTCAGCTTATTTATGTTTCTGTTGTTCTTGCACACTGATATTACACATCCAGTGGCACATGGTCATTTAATTTCTTTTCAGTGTTTGCATGTCCTCTCCATGCACTGATCATATTTAAATTGTGAACTAGAAGTGAGACCTAGTTTCGGCCTGCCAAGCAAATACAGTAAACACAACTGTTTTTCTCAAGGGCTCAAATTTAAGAGCAATTTTTTAGATTTGGTCAACTTTACCTTGCACTCAACCAATGTACATCACAACATGAAAAGAATATTACAAACAAAAAAAGGTAGAAAAAATAAGTTATGAAATAATGCAGACAATTTTTATGAAGTACAATGCTGAGCTTCATCACAAATTGTCTTCTTCATACTTTGAACTCAGAAGAGTTGTTGGCACTCTGTCACGACGTCGAGGGTTCCAGTTGACCCAATCAATGGAACAGCCTGCTCGTGAAATTAACGTTGAAGTGGCTGAGCACTCCACAGACATGTGTACCCTTAATGTAGTTCTTGGGGATATTCAGCGTGACACAGTGTGACAAGGCTGACCCTTTGAATTACAGGCACAACAGAAACAGGAAGTAAGAGTGAGAGAAAGTTGTGGTGAAAGAGTACAGCAGGGTTCGCCACCATCCCCTGCCAGAGCCTTGTGGAGCTTTAGGTGTTTTCGCTCAATAAACACTCACAACGCCTAGTCTGGGAATCGAAACCGCAATCCTACAACCGCGAGTCCGCTGCCCTAACCACTGGGCCATTGTGCCTCCACTACTCAGAAGAGTAAGGTTTAAGTAAAAATAGAAATAAAGTTTATATAATTACTAAAAACATCAGCAATACAAAACTCAGAAAACTTTCACTCATATGATATGAATATATTTTCTGAAAGAAGAAAAAACAAAACTACATTATTTAGACACATATTTATTTGCATCCCTTTATCTTGGACCCAGCAGACTTTCAGTTTTGCTTTCAAATTGAAATTGAAAGGTCATTATTAATCGCGTTTGCTGACATTTAAATGAACTAGTGATAGATTTAGTATTATTTCAGCTAAGTTTCTCATGTCTCTACTACAGTTGTAAACTGTACTGACAATTGTTATGGGATTGTAAGTAGTATGTATATCTACACTCTTAGTCACTACTTTATAAAGTAATAAATAATTATCTATAATCTCAAAGCATTATTTCATGTGTAATTGGTGCAATTAATTGTTCATTAAGTGTTTTACTTGATAATAAAATGTATTTTGTATAAAAATGCACATTTAGTCTTTTAAGATATTGTTTTAAGGGAAAATATTTAATTATAATTAACTTGTTTGTCCCATGTTTATTTCCACCCTCTATCTTCCTTATCTACATGCATGCATGTGTGTGTGTGTGTGTGTGCACGTGTGTGAGTCTGAGTCTGTGTGTGTGTGTGTGCGCATGCGTGTGTTTTGTTATTTGCTATATTCTGCAAATTTCATGCAAGTCTATATCGAAGATTTTAATATTTAAACATGCTCTTTACTCTTTTACTAATTTCATCCATTGGGCTGTGGCCATGCTGGAGTTTCATCAGTCTTGTACTTGATAATTAACAAATGAGATAGTTTGATATCACTATCCTTGCCTGTGTCTCTCCTGTTGTGATATAGCTTCAAGTGATGTTAGAAAATGTTGACAGCTACTCCATGCATGTCTTTTATGACCAAAGGAAGGATATTGAATAGCTGTGGTTTGCAATATCTAGTTCTTACCTGACAGAGAAAAAAATGAAACTGCTTGTACTCTATTATTATGGCAGCCAATTCAAGGGTTTTCACAGTTTCAGTATCAAAGTTTGGTGCAGTCCTTCCAGAAAGATATTACTACATATCTCTCCACTCTTCATTCTAGAAGGTAAAAATCTTAAAAGATCCAACCACTACCAGTATGGAAGGAATCTTCTTTATGTTGAGTCCTTGCATTACTTCCAATTCCAGAGTGTGCTTGACACTTCAAGCTGACAATAACTGGAAGCAATAACCCAGGTAACTGAGGAAAAGTGTTTTTTTTTTCTGAACCAGCATGGTTATTTTTATTTTTTAGTTCTAAATACCCTAGGACTATTCTGCATGTTAAACACATGAAACAAAGCAATTTTACTCATTGTTACTTGGTCTTTCATAGATTGTGAGCCTTGTCTCTCCTAACTCTGTTTATCCAGGTTGTAATTTGTTGGGGAGCTGGTAGTTCTTGAAATTTTCCTAAGTTTTTGGAATTTTCTTGTATTTTTTTCATTTGGTAGTATCTGGGCTCTTAATTTCCTTGGATATCCTTAGTATTATTAGCATAATTAATGTGTGTAACTGTGTTTATAACTGCAGAGTCAGAGTGTTATTAAAAATGGTAGTGCTACCAAAATATATTTCATCTACCATTTTAACAGTTTGTGCAACTGCTTTGATTGCCAGTCATAATGCTGCTGAAGCTGTGTGTGAGTGGCAGCCTCTCTTTGGACAGAAACTGTATTTAGTATCATTTAGTAAATGATTCTTTTGAAGAAATGTATTTTTCTTCATAATTTGTTCCACCTGATATACTGATATTTGAAGTTAAAGTCAGGCCTGTTGTAGCTTCTGCTCAGATCCCTCCAATATGGAGAGACATACAATGCATTTTTTCATCTTTTGTGAGTTTTGAAGAAGCTTCAGAAAGTGGTTTAGGGCCTGTGCATATTTACAGGATAATTGTGGGAAAACCTTCTAGGATTGTTACTGATTTGGTCACATTTTTTCTATGGCAGTTTTTTTTTTTCTGTGTGTCAGTATAATTGATAATAGCTATTTCCCATACAATGTTGCTAATCTATGCTGACCCTGTTATTTGTATTTGTGCCAGTGGGGTGATGAAAGCACATTGAATTGGCCATTTTAGTTATTCACTTACTTTGTGATCCACTTTATTCAAACAATGACCTATTTTATATTGAAGCTGTTTCTTGTGCAGACCTAGAGGAAACTTAAGTGTTAGTTTTTAAGTTTTCTATAAGCCTAGTTTCCTTTGCAGTTCTCTATCATTTTCTTTGAAACACCTTATTCTACTTTCAATGTCTGCAAGAGACATTGTTATCTGGTTCCTTTCTCTTTCAGGGATTTTGTTTATTTAATTGGTTTGAAATTTGTTCATCAGCTCATGAGAATTTCCCTCTTTCTGGGCATCTAAACTTTAAATTTCTTCTCTGAGAATATTTTATGCAAATATGCAGCATTACTAACACAAAAGATATTAGTTTTGTATTACTATCTTGCATAGAGAGAGAAAGTGTTTGAAGCTAGTTCATGTATTTTCTCATTGTACACTCTGTAAAGTGGTTGGCATTAGGAAGGGCATCCAGCCATAGAAACCATGTGAAAACAGACAGTAAGACTTGGCACAGTTTTCTGACTTGTCAGCTCTTGTCAAACTATCTAGCCCATGCTAGCATGGAGAACAGACATTAAATGATGATGATGATGATTTCCTGTGAACCTTGTACAAATTCAAATTGGACAGTATTTGAGTGTCTCATGTAAGGTGTTTAGTAACAAATTATATTCAACCATAATTATGATTGTAAGAAGAGTGTAGGTGACACCTTCACATTGTAGATCAGTTCATAATATTTCTGAAGTACAGGTCTCATGTATTGTTGCCTCTTGTTAGGTAAAGGATAATTTGTTGTATGAACAATATTGAAAGTGATATGATTGTGGAAAACTGCTACAGATAGAGCCATAAAAGCTAAGAAACAAGCCTGGAAGATTGGAAGAAAGAAGGCAACGAAAAAAAAATTACATTGCTAGATAAGCAACTAGACATTAAGGATAATCAGCATGGGAAGAAGAAGCCTAACATAAATAGCTTGTTCATGGTCTGCAACATAAAGTTCAGAGGTTTGTTGTTTTCCAGGTTGCAAAGTAGCATACCAGAGAAGAAAGGTGTGTAAATAAAGATAGCAGCACACATGCTGAAAATCTTCTTAGATTCTGAAAAGAAAGAGGCATGGAAATGCAATTGTAAGAACTTCCTGAATGAGGAGAGTTCATGAAAGAGTGAGGATGTACACTAAGTAAGTCTGACATAGGAGCCAGCCATTGAAGTTCATATCTATATGGTTAAATGTTCAATCAAGGATATGAAAGTCAGAGAAAGTATCTGAACTATTGAGGATAGTTACTGAGATGCTTAACCTTTCTGGTGAAATATGCTAGTGACCTACACAGCCAGTCAGGTAGTGCAGGAAGGTTTCATACCCAAATACTGACATAAGGTTTGGACCTGATATCCTTATGGATTGCACAGCTGACTATGAATATCATCACCTTCATCTTAGCTTTGTGATGGTCCTCATCATCCCGATGGGTTTATGGTGATGATGTTGTGGAACTGTTTGGATGAACTTGGTTAACTTGATATCTGGGCACTGTGAATGTTTCTTCCGCTTGGACTCAATCAACATTTCCCTGCCAGAGGCCTTCAGCACTTTTCCAAACCAACATAAAAGGTTTAAGAAGCTGGCAGTCTCTGAATTGCTGGGATTTGTGGCTATAGCCACAAGTATAGTGTACCTTTTCATTTTCTGTGTTAGAATGGAATCTGTTAATGTTGTCTATATATCGGAAAGTGATATAAGAAACTTACTTACATATATACTCCTAATGAGGTATAAATGTAAGATGAATTTTGTTCACAATACTTGTGTGTCCTTCATTTCTTATATATGTATATATATCATCATTATAATTGTTATCATCAGCATTTAATGACCACTTATCCATACTTATATGGAATTTGTTGTGGATTTTGTGTGGTCAAATGCTCTTCCTGTTGCCAATCCTTACTTGTTTCCAAGCAAGATAAATTTCCCCGTGACCAGACATATGTTTCATGGGAGACTGAAAACAAATGATGCTGATGTTCATTTACAATCATGATGTCAAGACAGATGTATACACAAACACATACGTATTCAAATGATTGAAGGAAGCAACGTGACAATATATAAGGAAAAAATATTATTTACAAACATTGAAACCATTGAGATTTGAGTGATTCCTAAAAAAAATCCCTTCTTCAAAAACCTTAGAATTCGATAGGTGAGCATTTCTTCAATTAGTGATTTGGAAGTTACTATTATCATTCATACTAAAGAATTTTTGCAATTTTACTATAATACTTTTTGATTTAAATGAAGTATTTTGGAATTATATGATGTGGTTAAGGTTTGTGAATTGGATTGTACATTTTACACTTAATTTTGAAGGGAGTTTGCTCTGCATAGTTTGGGCCTTACTGTGGTGATGAACTACTTAATTTGCAAACTATGACTGGTCTCAAGTGATCTCATTGGATGTCGTGAGAAAAAGAGTTCATCTACATATGTGAAGAATTAGATTTAAAGATCATAGTAAATATGAAGTTAATTTCCTAGATATAACTCTAGATTTAGGTATTGCTTGTAAATAACTGCCTTGTAAATAACTGTGAAACAAGAAAAGTGATATAGGGTTTACTGAAAATCCCTATAAAACAAAATTCTCACAACATACACATTCATTCTGACTCTCAGAAAGCTGCTTCACCACATGTCTGGAGTTTAAAGGATAATAATATTAATAAATATGAAAGTGACCTGTTTCATGGATTTTGGTTGATGGAAATTGTGTTGAAGCCCACTGTATATGTGTTTATATATTTATGAGTGTGTCTCTGTGTTTATTTTTACTGGTGTAAATAGTGTGTTGAATTACAATGCTTTATGTCAAAAATATAACTTATAATTTGATGAAGATGATTAACATAAGAACCAGATTCAATTAGGTACTGGGGTTGGTATGATCAACTAAAACCCTTTGAAGACAGCATTCCAGCATGCTTGCAACCCATTGCCTGAGACTAATACAAGAGCAAAAATAATGGACTATATATATATATATATATATATATATATATATATAT
>NC_068981.1:177236968-177243136 GCF_001194135.2 Octopus bimaculoides | reverse complement strand
TATATATATATATATATATATATATATATATTTGTATTAGTGTGTGTGTGTGTGTGCATACACATGCATATCTATATCTGCATATGTACATAGGTCATGCTGACTCACCACATTCAAGTGATTTAGATAATTATATTTGATGATTATAATATTTAGTTATATTTTATTGATCTTTATTAAATGGCTAAGTTGCTTTTGGAGGCTTTTTATTTTTTTGTCAAGTAACATTACTCACTGTACCTAATTTACATTGATATATACGGACATCCACAGAAACATGTATACATATATGAGAGGCTTCCACTGGTCAAACTGAGGCTTTTGTAGAGGCAGACAGTTGCCTTAGGTGCTGCATAGTGGGATCACATTCAGAACCATGTGATATGAAATAAACCATAACTGTGTCCGTAATATGTTTAATTTAATGAAAATATTAAAAAATGCAGACATATACATAACAGAATAAAAACTGTTTTAAATGTTAATCCAAGTAAATTATTTTACAGTTCTGTAATTTTCAGCTATTTTCTTTACTTAGTACAGCTGCTTGTTATGTATGTACACACACACACACACACACACACACACACACACACACACACACACACACACACACACACACACACACAAGCATACATAGACACACAGACACAGACATACACACACACATATAGAATAATTATGCAAGTGTGTGTGTGTGTGTGTGTGTGTGTGTGTGTGTGTGTGTGTGTGCATTCTTTTATTCTTTTACTTGTTTCAGTCATTTGACTGCAGCCATGCTGGAGCACTGCCTTTTAGTCGAATAAATCTATCCCAGGACTTATTCTTCGTAAGCCTAGTACTTATTCTATCAGTCTCTTTTTGCCGAACTGCTAAGTCACAGGGACATAAGCACACCAGCATCGGTTGTCAAGCGATGGTGGGGACAAACACAGACACACACACACACACACACACACACACACACGACGGGCTTCTTTCAGTTTCTGTCTACCAAATCCACTCACAAGGATTTAGTCGGCCCGAGGCTATAGTAGAAGACACTTGCCTAAGGTGCAACTCAGTGGGACTGAACCCGGAACCATGTGTTTGGTAAGCAAGCTACACATATATGTAATATGCATATACATTTTTATATACCTACATGCACATATATACATACATACATATGCACATGTGCATGTGTGTGTATGTATAGGTGTATGTCTCTCTTTGTCCTGCTAGACACACACACACACGTGTGTGTGTGTGTGTATGTGTGTGTGCGTATGTGTGTATGTGTATGTGTGTATGTGTGTGTGTGTGTGTGGAGAGAGAGAAACAGAGAGAGACAGAGAACCAAATGCAGATAAAGAGAGTAATAGTAAAAACTGAACTATCAGCTGCTTGTCCAACAAGTGTGTCTAGACTTGGTTTTTCTATGGTCATAAAGCTACAAGCTGTTCTTTATCCATTCTCTTTGTCGACCTACTTAACACTGCTGTCTACACTTAGTCTGCCACTATATGTACCCCTACCTATCTTCTCTCTCTTTCTCTCTTCTTTTTCTTTTCCACTCCACCTCTTTCTCCATATATCTTGTGTTATATTATTACACTGGTGTGGGTTTTTATACTCTTACTGTGTGCTGCTTTCTAAGATGTCTGCTTCCAAATTGATTGTATGTCACGTATGTATAAGATTTACAGGCAACAAACTCACCAGAGATCTGACCCAAATAATTAACTGCTCCTCACCAACCACCATCTCACCCTGTACTAGACATACTTGATCCAGTTGCTCCACCCAAGGAATCAGTGATTTATTTGTTAGACAGTGTTATGTAGGTGATGGCAATTTTTAATCATTGGAACATTGAAAGACTAAAATATATTCATGTTGACAAGCAGTGAGAGGAGAGGGTTAAAATTCACCAAAATAATATGAATCAATGTGTAACATTATTTTGTTGTATCTTAAGTAGGTGGGGGTTATTATGCCAATAATAAATTCATGCACTGGTTCAGTTTCACTTCTTTATTATTCATCAGTTGGTTAGTTATGTAACCAACCAACTAATCTATCATTTGCTTAGTTTGGCGGTTAAACTATTAGTTAGTTGTCTGTCAGTCTTTTGTCACCATTTGTGACCTCATCAATGACATGCCTTCTCTCCTCCAGTTCTGAGACAGATTTGAAGCAGACCTTGAGGGGAGGGGGCATGTCATTGATGAGGTCATGAATAGCAATGAAAAAACTTTGACAGACAACTGATTGATTGTTTAACTAACTGATTAAACAAACAGTTGATTATTTAGTTGGTTAATTAACTAACAAACTGACTAATAATCCTTTCTACTATAGGCATAAGGCCTGAAATTTATCAGAGTTAGCACTACATTTTCCTACTTTTCTCCTTTTCATGGTCCTTCATGGAAATACAGTATCTCCATAATTTGCCAAAGTGCCATCAGGTAAAGTTAGTTAAACTACTATACCCTGAACTTCCAACATTAATTCCTCCCCAAATCCACAAAACCAACAATCCAAGCTGCTCCGTTGCCCCTATCTATAAGTGTCCCACCAAGTTCCTCTGAATATTTTGACAAACAGCTGTCACCTCTCATCTCTGTTTTACCATCATACATTAAGGACATAAATCATGCTCTAAATATTTTCAACTCATTCTCATTCTTTCTCAAAACTCTCCAAACTTCTGTTCATCATGGATATAAAATTACTGTACATTGTTCCCACCATCCAGTGATGGTCTATTAGCCCTTAAACTTTATTCCTAGACAGTTAGCCTATAATTGAATTCAGTACCACCAATCTCCATCTAACCAAACTTAGCCATATTCACATTTTTTTCTCCTTCTCTGGTGAGTTTTACAACAGATCTTCAAGCTCACTATTATAATTAAGATGGGTCCCAATTATGCTAAACTCTTTGTAGGCTATGCATGAGTTTTGTCCAGCTTAATTAACCTTCTTCTGAGCTGTACACTTGCTCCTATATTGGTGATTGCTTCATCACCTATTCACTACCAATGATCAACCCACTTCATCTCTTACACTGTTGTCAATGGCATCCACCTGTTCTCCTCCATCCACTAAAAACTGACTCCCACTTCTTTCTTGACTTCTCCTTTCTCACTCCACATACCAAATCCATCATCCACGTCTATCAATTCTTGTAATTTCATTGATCATGTAGCACTGATTTGACTTTCAAAACATACCCCTTCAAAAGGACAAAGTGTGTAGAAGAGAATTGCATTGTGTGCAAATATAGTCCTGGTATCAACTGCAAAGCCAGAAATGTGGTCTACAAAATAAGCTGTATGGACGGTGATTGTAAAAACAGAAACACGACGTACATAGGTGAAACAGCGAGAAGTTTGGCTGAGCGTGTAAATGAACATTGGAGGGACTATAAGAATCACAAACAAACCTCGGTGCTATACCAACATGCCAAAGAACAACAAGGACAACTGGACCGAATTAGCATAGAAATCCTGTCTAGACACCCCGATGACGCATCATTATGGCAAATACAAGAGTCAGTCCTCATAACTGAAACACGACCAATTTTGAACAGCAAATACACATAGATAAAAGCCTTACAATTACCCATGGTTACATATGTTGTTCACACATAAAATACAGAACGTGAACGTAAATAAAAAAGATGCATTTACGAAGAAAACAAAAAATAACAGAAAGGAAACCAAAACCAAGTCCAAAGTCTCTATCTTATCTGATATAAACAAAATTGTTACAAACACACATATGGACGCACACACTTACATTCAGAATATTTATATGGAAGTAACCTTCAATGCTGTTGAATGTTATTTTTGTTTAGGTGTAGATCAGTCCTGATCAAGCAGAGACTTATGATCAGAGGTATTTTAGCTGAGGCTATTTTGGGTTGATTCCACACCCCTATCTCCCTTCCCCCATATAGTGAATTTAGATATTACACCTTCTCCTCGACTTATGATTGAGTTCCGTTCTGATTGACAGGTCGTAAGTCGATCTGGACATATGTCGGTTTATATTTTTCAACACTCTTTTCATTCAAACACAACTGATGCTTGAAAGCGATTGAGCAAGAGACAGTGGCAGGCAGTGGATGCTGCCATAATTATCGCGTGTGTAGCTGCCCAACATCCAAGAATCAATTTTTTATTTATTTGTTTATATTTATTATTTTTTATGGTTGTAAGTGCAGATGGTCTTAAGTCGCATAGGTTGTAAGTTGAGGAGAAGGTATATTTGATTTGTGCCTTTTTGTTAAAACAGTAGTGTGTTATTTAAAGGAGATTTTGTTGCTGCTTCTTGAAGGTTGACTAACCATACAGAGGCTCTCTTGTTGGCTTGTATAGGGCTGGTGATGAAACATAGGCACAGAACTTTGAAATTAAATCAATTTAGCTTCTTGAGAACCTGTTTTATTCTTTGGCACCTATTGTCCATTAATATATCATATCAGATACATTTGAAAGAGTTTGGTGTTAAGGTAACTAAAATTTGGATGCTTCTATTAATATATTCTTTATATTCTTCTGTTTTCTAAAAAACCCTACCAGAAGAGTCGATGAATATAGTTGTGGCTAGTTTGAGGCTAGGTCAGTCAAAAGCTTAAGTAAGGTCAATGACAGTACATTGAGCTTAGGCATAATGCTATTTCAGTGCAATGAAACTGGTCTGGGGCTGACACACAAAATTTAAATTGCAGCAGAAATCTAAGGACCTATCTACCCTTCTTTCAGGTTTTAAGTTTCTGTTCCCAAATTGATATTCATTAACTACCACCTAAGCCACTGCAACCACAACCACAACCACTTCAACTTTAACCATCTCTAGCATCATTCTTATTAAGAGGCTTACATTTAGTTCTTTGTTTGCATACACACACATCCTGCTATACATACATCAACCATTAAAAGGACAAAATAAAATGCTAATGCCTCAGTCAAACTCTTATACTTAAAAACACAATGCAATATTCTCTTCTTTAGACTCTTAACAGACACAAAAAATAAATAAATAATTTAACACTGTTTCTGTCAGATAATATATTGAGAAAAAAATATCTATTGAATTAGTATGAGGTAATTGAATTTAATAGGTTGTTTTCCATTGCATTTTAGTGTAGTCTTGTAATATATATATATATATATATATATATATATATATATATATAATATATAATATATAATATAATATAATATAATATAATATAATATAATATATATAATTTATATATGTAATATAATATAATATAATATAATATAATTTATATATATATATATCTTCATCATCATCATCATCGTTTAACATCGGTTTTCTATGCTGGCATGGGTTGGACGGTTCGACTGGGGTCTGGGAACCCAGGAGGCTGCACCAGGCCCCAATCTGATCTGGCAGTGTTTCTACAGCTGGATGCCCTTCCTAACGCCAACCACTCCGAGAGTGTAGTGGGTGCTTTTTACGTGCTACTGGCACAGGGGCCAGAGGAGCTGACATCAACCATGATTGGATGGTGCTTTTTATGTGCCGCCAGCACGGAAGCCAGTCAAAGTGGCACTGGCATCGGCCACATTTGGATGGTGCTTTTTATGTGCTACCAGCATGGGGCTCACAACTACAATTTCCATTTGATTTGATTTTGATATTGCTGATGTTGATGTACTTGACTCAATAGGTCTCCTTAAGTATGGCATGTCGCCCTACGATCCAAGGTACTTTTGAGTGGGCTGGTTATGCGACACTGGTGTAGGTTACAGCTGTGTACTCATTTTATTTGCCGGGTCTTCTTAGTCACAGCATACCTCCAGAGGTCTCAGTCTTTTGTCATTGCCTCTGTGAGGCCCAACGTTCGAAGGTCATGCTTGACCACCTCATCCCATGTCTTCCTGTGTCTCCCTCTACCCTGGATTCCTTCCACTGTTTGAGAGTGGCACTTCTTCACACAGCTCTCCTCATCCATCCGCAGTACATGACCATACCAACGCAAACGTCTCTCTTGCATGCCACATCTGATGCTTCTTATGTCTAACATTTCTCTCAGGGCACTTACACTCTGTCGTGTGTGCACACTGACATTACACATCCAGCGGATCATGCTAGCTTCATTTCTTTTGAGTCTACGCATGTCTTCAGCAGTCACGGCCCATGTTT
>NC_068981.1:177225237-177235095 GCF_001194135.2 Octopus bimaculoides | reverse complement strand
ATATATATATATATATATATATATATAAAGCTGTGTTTCTATTCTGGAGAATTTACTATTGTGGTAGTAAAGTATACATTATTTTCATTTTTGTTTTTATTTGTTCAGTGACACTAAAAACATGGTGATGTCTGTATGCTTGATTTTGTGTAATGCTGTGTATATATAGGTCTGTAGACAAACTACAGCCAGAGTACAAAAGTCTAGTCCCAAACTACATGTTATAAAGAAATAGTCTGGAATCCGAATGTTATGTACATGTATATATTAGAGTACACAAATGGGTTGTGATCTCTGGCAGAGATATAAATAATTAGAACATTAAATGTACCAAAGAGTAACTAATAAGCATTATGTAGTTCTTATCCCACAGTTAGCTTGCAGCTTTTTCTTTATTCCAGGGGTTTTTAAACCAATATGTTACAAGCTATCATTTATATCTGCATTCATTTTGAGGTACAGTTAAATGATCTGTTTACACATTTCTTGATTATTCTGTGTTTGTGTTCTACAAAAGAAAAATAGCAAATGATAATGAAATTAAACAATTATTGTTTTCTTCCAATTATATATATATTGATTTTCTATTAAAAATTGATGAGACATTATATTACCTGTCAGGCTATACATTTTCATTGAAGAAACAACTGATTTTTTGACTGATACTTATCAACCTAGGAAGAATGGCAAGATTTGAACTCCTTAGAGAGATATAACTAAACATCACAAGTCATTTTGTTCAATACTCTATTGATACTACTAATTTGATACTACTAAATATTAACAAAATATTTAATAGTAGCAAGAAAATTTTTAAAACTCTGTATAAAACTTAATTTCTAGTGAAGAGTCCTATAGAATGAAAACATTAATCTAAAGAATAAAATGTTTCTGCTTTCAGTATTAGTAGTTAATCCATGATTCTCAAACAATAATTGTGTGTTTTACCTTGTCTGATCTAAACATTCTGCAATACACTTAAATAGTATAAGATATTGTTTTAAAATCTGGTTTAGTTGCACATATCATCATCATCATCATCTGGTTGTGCTTATTGCATGGATTGCCATGAATCAGTCTCTCCTGTCTGTTCAGTCTGCCATTGCATGTGGTAGGTTTTCTTGGGTGTACTCGGAGTCCTCGCACAGTTGCTTTGTGTAGGTTCAATGTGATCTACCAATGTTTGCATACTCATGCTTCAGTTCCCAGAGAAGAATGTCACTGATAACCTCATCCTTTGCTCTCCAGCAATGTCCAGTAAATCTTGTTCTTTTTCTGATGATGTGTGATATTGGGGGTAAATTACCATAGAGAAGTTCTTTTGTAAGGTGTTGTCTCTCGGAGATGTCCAGAACAGATTGAAACATTCTTGTATAAGTTCCATTGATTTTCTTTTCAAGATACTTTGTAGGAATCTGTGTTGTACATCCATATAACAAAACTGACTGCACACCTACCGGAAAGAAATTACATTTTAAATTTAATGGAAACTTAGATTTTCAAACCATTGATAATTTATTTAAAGCTGCCCAGGCTTTGTCATTTCAAACATAAACATTATTTGCAGGCAGATCTTCCTTTGCAATTTTACTTCAAAGGTATGTGAATTTGTTAACATTTTTCAAGGGTTTTCTGGATGTGGAGTTAATGTTACCACTCTGGTTGTACATCATATATTCTGTCTTGTCTGAGTTGATGTAGAGACTAACACCTTTAGCAGCACTTTCCAGGCTGTACAAGAGAGACTCTGCATCACAAAACTTCATCTGTTTGATTCCAGGCTTTTTGTTTGATCTTAGACTGTGGTGAATTTTAGCTGATACTATCCTGTGGTCAGAGGAAACATTATCAAATGTATCAAATGTTATGCAGTTCATGGTGCTATTTGCCCTGTTTTTTTTGTTTTTTGTTTTTTTGTTAATGAAATGTAGCCTAATTGTATTTTTGTTCCATTTGGGTATGTGAATGTACCCTGAATGCCAGACCACTTTTGATATCTTATGTTAAGATAGATGAGACCATTTTCAGATATGAATTCATGCAGATATTTTCCATTTTGATTCATTGTTTCATGGAAGCTGTATTTGTATTCAACCTTTGCAAGATGAGCATTCATATCACCTCCTATAAGCAAGACATTATGACAAGATATTTGTCTCACATGATAAAAGAGTTCATGGTAAAATGTAACAACCCCTGCTTCGTCAGGGAAATTTGTTAAACTGTAGCAAGATATAAAAATGGTGTGTGAGCTTCTGCTAAAGATTACTATAATAATTTGAGGATGGATCTTTTCAATATTGTTGAGTGAGCGCAGAGTGTGAGGACTGAGTAGCATTCCTACACCTCCCAGTGTAAAGTTGTTAGGGCCTTTCCATGCTGAAGTAGAGATGAAGGTCCATTCATTTCCAGCATCATGATATTTTAGTTCAAGATTGCAGTGATGAAAATGGTGTTCTTGTATAGTAATTATACTGATATTTTGCTTGATAGCAGATGCAGTGAGTTCTGACGACTGATTTAAGTGGTTAAATGTTTGGATATTGGAGGTGGAAATGTTGAAATACTTTTTACATTTTAAAAGGTTAGGTTTTGAGTTTGACTTCCTTACTGACTTTTTGAATGCTGTGGCCAAAGTCACAACCTCATTAGGATGCACCTCTTGTTGACCTGCACAAGCAATTTAAGCTTCTAATATGAGAAAAGGTCATACTTATCTTCCATAAGCTGGACATTCCATCTATGGACACCATACCTATAAATGTTGCAATAGTTGCCTTACTGAAATAGGTGACCCTGGCCGTTGATTTTGTAAGTTCTTCTGCCCAGCATCCTTGTGTTTTTCACAGTTGGCAGATAGCAGCTTCTCTGCTGCAACAAACAGGTCCATCATGCATATATAATGCTTCTTATTTCAATGGAAAGGCAACAAGTTGGTAGTTTTATATGTAATATTACTTTATATATTTCTTATTTATGTATTGCACTATCACCCAGTACAGACACTCAACTAACTAGAAATAACAATCTCTTACATCATACCCTACTATCTAAAAAAAAAAAATGAAGGACACAATGGATAATGAATCCTAAGATATGCTTTCCCCTGATCACGGCAAGCTGAAGTTTGTTCAACTTAGGCTGCTATGGGATAAGTAACAACTGGAAAGTTACACTGGTTTTTCATCACTTTATTTGGAATCTACTATTTAATTTATTCTGACGTGTATATATATATTTATGAAAATAGAGATCTTTGCTTTCATTATCTTACAAAGATTTGATGTTGTGAGTTTGTCTCTCATACTGCACTGTGAAGACCATGAGGGCAAAACTCAGTGAATGAGAATTGGATATGACTGTTAAAGTGTTGATGTCACTGTTGAATACTGCTAAGTCTAAAGTTGAGTAAGTTTGCACTTGCATTGACATGAACAAATAAAAGCAGCAGGGATGGTGTAAAACACATTAAAATTTAGACACCAGGAAATGTTACATTATAATCACTTTTTAGTTCCTTTGATAACACACACACTGCTGTGTTACTGTCATTGGTGTGTGTATGCATCTGTGTCTGGCTATTAAAGTATCAAACATTCATGACACAAACACAAAGAAATTATACATACACATATATGTATGTATGTATGTATGTATGTTTATATATATATATGTGTGTGTGTATGTATATATGTGTGTATGTATGTGTGTGTGGTGTGTGTGTAAAACGAAGTTGACTGTCTTGCTGTGTTATAAGTATTGAGCTCTATTACTTGGCTGAATATTGTTTAGCTTACAAAGAGAGCTCAGATCAATTCTCAAGTCAATGAAGTACATATATTAACTATTTCAAATGCCCGTTTTTTTTCTCTCTGTCAGTCATTTGTTATTTTTTTCCTGCTTGGCTTCCTTTTTTTTCCTTTTCTTCTTTCTGTCTGTTGTTTCTTTTCAATCCTTTTCTTTTCGCTCTCATTCTCTTCCTTTTATTTCAATGAAACTAGGATTTTGTGGCCTCTATATATTTAAATTACACTATGTTCGCCCATGTTTTATGTTAAATTTTTACAGATTACACTGGTCAACACACTTTTTGCTGACTTCGGTTTTGTGGTTGTTTCTAGTTAATTTTGAGATGCTGATTCCATATATGGCATCCATTTCCCCCTAATACATCAAGTTTTCATTCTATAGCATACCCCTATTTTATGATGTACTGTATAAATAATTTACCTGGTCAGGATAGTCCACTAAGTCTTATAGCTTCAAACCATAATTTATAATGTCAATAGAATACAAAATATAAGATAGCATCACCTTTTACTAAATACCTGCTGTTAATTTTCTAATATGATGGATAAAACACAAACCATTATACACATACCTTCGTATTCACAGAACAAATTTCCACTTGTGAGAGCATCTGGAGACTTTCATGTCTACACAATCTCTCTGAATACTCCAACAGTAGTCTGCCGTCATGTCTGTTTTCCATCGGCCTTGTTATCTCACCTCCATAATCTTGATTGCTTGATGAAAATGCTCACTGTGCTCATCGCTCACATCTACAAGACTGGCAGGAAATTCATCAAGATGGCTATTGAGGAAATAAAGCTTTATGTTCATGTTGCAGCCTAAAAGAAAAGAAAGCTATCAGCTAATGTCTCCACCAAATTCTTGTAGTTTGCAACCTTTCACTCCCCTCAAATACTTTCACAACAGTCACAAATGAATCCCATGCTCTTTTTTTTTTATGTCAGCCATTGAGCTTGAGAAATTCTGGCATTCTGTTAGCTTTCTGTAGGCATTATTTGCTGATATCATGCTATATTGCACTGCATATCTGTAACATACACAAAGAATGAGCTAAAAGAGGCAAAATGCTGACAATAATACTTATGTTATGACATGCTATTTTGAAAGAAGACTTATATTTATATTTTAATTTTTCAGGTACATAAAACATTAGGAACATCACAGGATAATCTCCCAAAGGATGCAGTTTCAAATGCTTCAAAGTCTCAGTTATTTAACAGTGATGTTTTTCAAAATCAAACTCAGGAAGCAGTATCTATGCAGTCCCCAAGAACAACATTACCAATGAAGGATAATTGCGACAACTGTATTGTTTCTTCATCCTGCTGTTCAACTGAAAAGAACTCTGAAATGGAAAGCAGCCATATTAATAATGAACTCCAGTCCATTCAACCAGAGATGAACCATCAAAAGACATTACAATCTCAGGGATATGCATTTACTGAATTAAAATATGTTAATAGTAATCAGTTGCAAAATATAACCAGTCAGAAAAATGTTGATGATATTCGAGAAGAAAATAATTTACATTCAAATCAAATATCTTGTAATCCCAGAACTGGAACTTTTGACAATGGTTCTCTCAGTGAAAAAGGCTATTCTCCAGATTCAGATGTGATGGTTCGTCTAAGAGAGAATTTAGAAGTTAACACCAGCTGTGAACAAAGCCTGATCTCAACGCAATCTAATTCTGCAGCTGTAAGTAGTCAAATGACTGCCCATGTGGCACAGTCATTGCCTCCTTCTGTATCATATGAAAATATGTTGTGTAATGAAATTTCTGAAGAATCAGTTAGAAAGAACCCTCTAAATATGCCATGCCAATTATCTGAATCTAGAAAAAGTCTTAACACTGATGACATGTTGAAATCTAAGCGACTGAAAATTTCTCATTCGGAAAATTCTTCTTCTTCTTCATCACACATACCTCCATCATCATGGCCAGCTGTGACTACTGGTATGTTGCAGTGTCCTAGCTCATCGGTCCTTTCTCTAATCGCACCAGTTGATATGTCTATCGACCGGACCCAATTGTGCTCTAGTAATTCAAATGTTGATAAAACTTTAATAGAAACTAGTAAAGCAAATAATGTAGATTCTGTTATTGTAAGCAATGTCTCAACTAGTTGTAATGATCTGAGTAAGACTCTATCCATGAATGATCAAATTATGAAACCTACTTCCAATTTACCATATTGTTATGATAAATCAGGAAGCTCTTCTCAAATGTATAGAAAAGAAGAAACTGATTCAAATGTCATATTATCCGATAGTCAGTGTATTACAAGAGGTTACAGTCATGAGTCATCTTCTTATTCAGTATCTTCAAAAGATGACTTAGCTCAAAATATTTTATCACCTGCTCAAAATGTTGTTATTAATTCAGTTAATTCAGATGTTCATAGTTCATCAACTTGGGTGCCTGATAGCTCACAGTATAATGAAAGAGGAAAACTTAACCAGCCAAGGGCATCAGCTAGGTCTGGTACTGCATCAAAACCAAGAACTGTAAAATCTCCATCATACAGAAGTCAGATAAAAGCAACAAAATCCAGAAGTTCTTTGAGAAATCTACCCCCTGATAACAGATTGCTTTCAGCTGAACACAGAACGCAATCCGCATTGAATGATTCTATGTTCAACAGTCAGCTTCAGTTATCAGCGTTTGATCCTCTACCAAATGCTATGAACCTTACAACAATACCTGCCAATATTGCTTCTACAAATCCTCTTCAACAACCACATGAATATATGCAGTATAATAAAGTACGATTTCCTCCAAAAGCTCACAGCAACATTTCTAACGTACAATATGGTTCCCATGCCTCTTCAAGATATGGTAATATACAAGTGGGAGATCACAATGTAGCAGTCTCGTTTCCTGAACATGCTTCAAAATTAAAAACTGATAATGTTAAACAACATCGATATCTACCGCATCATTTGCTTGGAATGCCATTGATTAGTGCTAA
This sequence comes from Octopus bimaculoides, assembly GCF_001194135.2. Classification (NCBI taxonomy): domain Eukaryota; kingdom Metazoa; phylum Mollusca; class Cephalopoda; order Octopoda; family Octopodidae; genus Octopus; species Octopus bimaculoides. The sequence continues at coordinate 177,228,310 of NC_068981.1, read as the reverse complement.
ACCTATGAGTGATCATGTTTGTTCTGCATCTAATATAGTTACTCCACAGTATACTTCTAGCATTTATACCTGTGCTGCCAACAAAACTTCTTTTAGTTCAAGTACATTATCCAATCAATCCAAACACCGAACTTTCAGTACTTTTCCACCTCCTCCACCCCCATACCCAAAGCCTCCTTCATATGAAGAGGTTGTTAAAAATATGGTGCCTGCTTCAATCAAAAAAGAGGATTTCCTATCTGACCAACAATACTTTGGTAGCAGTAGGAAATCTCTTTGGCAGCCATTTACTGAGGGAAATGCTAATATGATTCAGGTAAAAACTGAACCAGTTTCTGATATTGACTCTTCTGTTGATGTGGCAACATCTTCATCATTACAACCTGTTTCATTAGTCCCTTTGCCTACATTTCGGGATACTTTCAGCTCAAATTCAAAGAACTCTCAGATGAGTATGTCTTCAAATCAAATGACCATACCATCTTCTCATTCTGTAAATAATTACCAAACACTTCATCCTTCTAGTTCAAGTGCACATATTTCCAGCCAATCATTGCCAAAATCTCAGTGTATGGATAAAGTAAAGCTTGCTGCTGCTGCTGGCTCAAATACCAATAGTGATTTAAAACCACTCAATGCATATACACCAGAAATATCCTCTGACAATAATACACAATTTAAACTGAATAGTATGAAAATTGAAACAGACAAACATGGAAATCCATTATCTTCAGATGTTAAATGTAAATTTTCAATAAATAATTCAAATTTTACTGACAGTAATTTTCAAAGTGCTTTCCTTAATTCTTGTCCCCAAAATACCAAAATTCCTAGTGAGAAAATGACAAAAATTTCAGATGCTTTTAATTCCACTGTTAAACATATCTTTAATAACAAATATTCTGCTGATACTAAGAAAAATTCATGTTACGAGGGCAAAATGGAATCTAATCCCCAAGTGAAAACAGAACCTCAGGAAGATACTTTACCCCAAAATTCTACAGATGACAATACGAAAGAAAATAATGATGGTGCTAATTTATTTAATCGACTCAAAGCAAATATAAAAGTAGACATTCCAGACTGTGGTTGTTTAGGACCAGGATGTGAGTATAGCCAAAATATTGTTTCATTTGCAAATTTATATTTTTAAATTGGAAGTGTGTGGAATATTTGAAAATTCTTTCTTTCTCTGTGCCTATTTGTATTCCTATAAGTCAGTGTATGTGTGTATTTATATTTTTTTAACTGTTAATCCGTTGCTATGGGGGAAACTATTTGCATTTGCAGATTAACCAGATGTCTGTCCTTGGCACCAAGATTTTCTGGTTACAGTAGAAACTGATTCTGTATTTTCTAACTCTGAAGCAGATTAAGCAATTATAGACTTGGCTGAGAGATATATTCTTTCTTGTGTTTTTTAATACTTTTTTCCTACTTTTCTTCTGGATGTTTTCAAATTTTATACCTGATAACATCTTACCAATTGTTTTACAAAGCCATCTATTGCCATTCTCTGTAGGCAATCAGTCTGTTATCAGCTACTTTTTGAATTCACTTGGAATGCCTTAATTACATTTGTTCTGAGACAGTTCACCATGGGTAGAGGGTTTTCATATCTTGATTTCATCATGTAAGGTATCTGGTCCCTTCAGCAGCTACACAGCCTTAGCATTTAGTGTTCATACTTTATTGAAAACACAGTCCTACCACCCTTAATTCTGATTACTGTGGTCAGTATCAGAGGTAAAATTACACTATAATAATCTGAAGCAAGAAAAACAAGCTTGTTTTATACTGGCCAGGTAGATTCTGGTCAAAGAAACAGAAACTTATTTATTGCTCTTGTCACTGATACAACTTATGTGAGGTTGCTACCCAGGTATGTAAATATTGTTTGACTAGCAGTTTGATTCTACAAAATACTCAGTGTATTTAAGATGATAGTTAGTAAAATTTGTGTGCACTAGAATTGAACAGTGATTTTCTCACATTAATTCTTGAATAATCCTAGAATTACTGTAAAAATATCAGTGGTCTTAGTTTGAAACTTAAAGCAGTATTTGTTGAATATAATAGCCATATTTTTATAATGAGGTACCTTTTTTGGATCCTCTGCACATTATAATGAACACACAACACACTTTCAAGGAATATATTGAAAAGGTTTCAGGATACTTATAAGGACATTCCAAAACCAATTTCTACTTTTGCATTCAAGCTGATTTCCTCAACTTAATACAAGCAGAAAGTCATTTTGGAAAAATCAGTTTCTGATTCATTCAAGCTGATATCAATGATTAGTGACATAGAGGAGATAGAATGATGTCTAGCAGCAAAGAAGAGTAATGATATTAGGGATTGAATACTAACGCAAATTCAGTGCCATCCCTTGTTATACAGATGTTGTGATACTGTGAATAGGAGAGAGATTATTTGATAGATGAGAAAGAGTAGTAGATGGAGTCATAACAGGAACATAAGAGAGAAAACCTAACAGTAAAGATATGCATCTCAACCTCTATTACTACCACTACCATTTTAACATTTATCTTGCAGTTCTTGCACAGGTGTCTGAATCTTCTCCAGCATTGCATGTCACCACTTGTGGTTATGTCATCTCTGTAAAGCTCAGCATCTTGAAATCAGTCTACATCACTTCATCTCAGGACATAATAGGTTTACCCTTTTCCACTAGTTTCATCAAATTTGAGTGCTCTATGCTTCTTTATAAAGCTGTCGTTCTCTCTATGCATCACATTCCCATGCTAGTCTTCTTTAACACACTGCATTTCATTACTCTTACACACAGATTTCCTCTTTGCTCATTAGTACTCATCATCATCATCATCATCATCATCGTTTAACGTCCGCTTTCCATGCTAGCATGGGTTGGACGATTTGACTGAGGACTGGTGAAACCGGATGGCAACACCAGGCTCCAATCTAATTTGGCAGAGTTTCTACAGCTGGATGCCCTTCCTAACGCCAACCACTCAGAGAGTGTAGTGGGTGCTTTTACGTGTCACCCGCACGAAAACGGCCACGCTCGAAATGGTGTCTTTTATGTGCC
>NC_068981.1:177184965-177225090 GCF_001194135.2 Octopus bimaculoides | reverse complement strand
CTTACTTGGCTTGCCGGGTCTTCTCATGCACAGCACATTTCCAAAGGTCTCGGTCAGTAGTCATCGCCTCGGTGAGGCCCAATGTACGAAGGTCGTGCCTCACCACCTCAGCCCAGGTCTTCCTGGGCCTACCTCTTCCACGGGTTCCCTCAACTGTTAGGGTGTGGCACTTTTTCACGCAGCTATCCTCATCCATTCTCACCACATGTCCATACCAGCGCAATCGTCTCTCTTGCACACCACAACTGATGCTTCTAATGTTCAGCTTTTCTCTCAAGATACTTACACTCTGACGGGTATTCACATTGACATTACACATCCAACGGAGCCTCCTTCATACATATACATATTATTGCATATCCAACAATGAAATAAGCATACGTGCTTATTTCCTTTCTCTTTAGTCTTCACAAATCCTCTGCATTTAGAGTCCACATCTCACTAACCATTCAATATTATACTTGGTATGCAAACATCCTGGGTATGACTTTAAATTGCATCCGGTAGTGGGGCCCTGGTTCAGGAAGTCCAGGATTTGGAGGAGTGTGGAACCACCTCTTAGTCACTTCTGTTCCCATGTCTATTCAGATCTGAAGTAATAATCCCTGCTGTAGGTTAATTAGCATGTCATGGAATTGTTTCTAGAAGATAGTCACTTACGGATACTCCAACAAACCCAGGGTAGATAAGGCTCTGTAGCTCTTTTGTTGCTCATCTAAGAGAAGATAACACAAGTCCTGCATCCTGTTAACTCCTGGGGTCATGGCACATGTTGCACCAGAACAGTTCAAGTTTGAAGGATGAGAGAGAGTAAGACTGGGACTGCACAAAGTAATAATAAACCCCTGCTGCCTTGTGGAGTAATTTATTGAGTGTTCAAAAAAGATTAAGGGAGTAAACTCCAACAGAAAATCTGGAGGGAGGGAATCCAAAGCAATATGAATGATTATACTTAATTGATATCTGGCATTTTCTGTGGTTCCGTGGATGCTGCAAACATATTGAGTTCTCTCTTCATTGTGATGCATCCATAAATAGAGGGGTGGTAAGGATACTCGGGGGCTAGGCACTTGTTTCAGGAAACAACCCAGGTACAACAGAGATAGTTAAGTCCCTGAAATACCGTTGACCAACAACAAAAAAAAAGTCAATAATACTAACATCATAGAGTCTCCTCTTCACTTTCAGAGAGAAACCTTTTGTTACAAGTAGTTAACAGCTCCTTGAACTTCTGTAGTGTATTATTATTCTGGCTACTATGCTTTTGGAGCACCTACCTCCACCATTAATTAAATCATCTAAGTAGCAAATGCTATCAACTATTTCCTGGGAATTCTCAAAGTATTTGAGTGAATCTTTTTCAGATGGGCTCTTAAAGTTTACTGCTCCTAATCATATACTGCATATAAAGTCTACTTCCTTGTTAGCCTGCCTCTGACTCTATTATATCTGTTGTGTATCCATAATTTACACCAAATGCACTCAATAGATTTCTACCTGGTATATAGTTCTACAATCTGAGTAAGGCTATTTCCTTGATGGTACAAGAGTTTTGTCTTTTCTTACTAATATCGTAGCCTATGCTTAATTTACTTTGAGGCTTTTTTGATTCTTGGTTTTACTTCCATGTCCAGAATTTCTCTAATTTTACTGCAGTTTCAGCTATAAGAACATCTTCATGTAGAAGTTCTGATAGACAACCAATGTTAAAACTTGTTTGTTATGGCCTGGAAATGTATGATAAATAGAAGGGCTTTGAAAACTGATCCCATGTGTACTATACTCATTATTCTCACCTTGCTGATTACACCTTTGTATTTGGCTTACACAGCCCTCATAAGCCATCCATCTATTCCTAGTTTCCTTAACAATCACTCGATTATCCCATCAACACCTTCTCAAGGTTGACAAATGCTAGGTGCAGCAGTTTACTTCTAGCTTATTTTGTAGTGGTTTTCATTTCTTGCAGTTGTCTTTTCTTGCAACTGTCTTGTTTGGAAAAAGACATGTGTAGTACCTTTACTCAACACAGAACTGAACTGCATCACGTCCAGGCTAATTCTCTCCCTAATCAGTTGTGCTATCAATCTTTCAGTAAATGTCATATCCTAGTCCTGTTTTCTTAGTAGTCATCAGACAACAGAATAGGAGACTCCATAAAAAAAAAAATTCAAGTCAATAGGTGCTCAGTATAGTGGTCTATTTTTACTGAGGCCTTCTTGTGCAGTTGCCTCACAAAAAAGAAGGTCTTAGTGGTCCCAAATCCTGGCACAAATTCAAACAGCACATCATGTAAGTTCTTTCCTTGATTAGTTTGGATCTCTCTGATACTTTCATGATATAGTCCATCAGTTTAATACCTCTGTAGTCCTTTCTTGCTCTTGTAGTAGGTCACAATGATATCAATATGTCACTAGTAGAGGATAAAACCCTTCCTGCACTTGATGACTGACTATGCAAGTAACCAGTGCATGCCCTACTTTGCCCGATATTTTCAGTGTCTCAACAACAATCCGTAATGGACCAACTACTTTCCCTTCCTTCATATCCTTAATGGTTCTTATTACGTGGCAATCAACTTGGAGTAACTCTTCTTTTTCTTGTTGTTGTTGGCACTCCATCGCTTACGACGTCGAGGGTTCCAGTTGATCCGATCAACGGAACTGCCTGCTCGTGAAATTAACATGCAAGTGGCTGAGCACTCCACAGACACGTGTACCCATAACGTAGTTCTCGGGGATATTCAGCGTGACACAGTGTGACAAGGCTGACCCTTTGAATTACAGGCACAACAGAAACAGGAAGTAAGAGTGAGAGAAAGTTGTGGTGAAAGAGTACAGCAGGGTTCGCCACCATCCCCTGCCGGAGCCTCGTGGAGCTTTAGGTGTTTTCGCTCAATAAACACTCACAACGCCTGGTCTGGGAATCGAAACCGCGATCCTATGACTGTGAGTCCGCTGCCCTAGCCACTGGGCCATTGCATCTCCACTCTTTTTCTTATACAAACTCTTCATTCAGCAACTACCCATAGTATTGATTCCATACCTCTTTTGTCTCAATATCAGTGAGAATGAGTGTGCCACTATCACTCACTATGCAATTTCTACCAACAATTTTTTTATTTATCTCCTCATTACATTGCAGAAGAGAATATCTTATGCCTTTGGTCTTTTGTGGAGTAGAACATTAGAAAAAAACTTCTTAACTTTTCCGTTTGCAAGATGTATTTGGAAATATGTATATAATATTATATGTATAATAGTAAAAGAGCTGACAAGCAGAAATTTCACAGGTAATTCATAATTTAATTATGAATCACCTGTGAAATATCTACTTTTTTACTGTCCTAAACATGTTGTCCTCAACTACTGTTTTAACCAATTTTTCAGATACATGAAAATTTATTGCATCAATGTTTATTTCATTGTATTAATTTATCAATTCATTAACAACTAGCTTAAAAGCTACAATCCTGCAGACTTTTGAGCTAGCTCCTGCAGAGGGCTAATTGGGCCTGCAGCCCAAAACTAAAGGGAGCAATAATGATAAAGCATTTATTGATACCCTGCCAATATGGTATTACTTTAAATTCAGTTTAAATGAAAACTTGTAAGTTCACAAATTTTTGGACTTCTTTTAAAATTTGAATTTTCAACTGTTGGCATATAACAAATCCTCATCCAGACCTGATCTCAATGCTGGATGTTCAAGAACCAAATGAAGAGCAGATTTTCAATCCTGGGATCACCCCGATTCCAAAAAGGTATAATATGTCTATGTAGAACAAATGTAGACTGAGATACAGGGGTCCCAGACGGACAGACAGAATTTCACTTTTATTATTATAGATGTATTAATAATTGAGCTCTTAAATACTGTGGAGATATGTTGTGGTGATTATACATCAATTTAATGTGGAAAGAAAACAAACAAACATATATGTCTGTATGAAACTGGTGATTTACCCTGTCATTATTTGGAGTTTCTGGCATACGACCATTCATTTAGGTGACAAGAATAATTTTGTTTGAGTGACAGAATAAATCACCTACTTTATAAAACTAAATGTATTACACACTATAAATATACATTGAGTAAACCAAAATTGATACCATAATTGTTTTACATTCACTTTTTCATGCTGGTATAGATCAGGGCTGGCCCGTGGGTTGCATGTGGCCCACAGACTTTTATCTTGTGGCCTGCTTGATACTTTCTTGAAATGAGTTTATTTAAACAAACATTTAAAAAATTTTATCAAAAATTAAAGATTGTAATGAAAAGTAAAAAAGAAAGTTACTACTGTTTTTGCAACGATAATATTTCATGTTGAATAGAGCGGCATGGCAGAATCGTTAACATGCCGGGTGAAATGCTCAGCGGTATTTCGTCTGCCGTTACATTCTGAGTTCAAATTCCACTGAGGTTGACTTTGCCTTTCATCCTTGTTTGTCCCCTCTATGTTTAGCCCCCCTGTGGGCAATAAAGAAATAAATATTTCATGTTGAATTAACGATCATTCATTCATTATTGTAATAATAGCATGAAAAAGCAAAATGCTTTCAATTCTGTCAGTATACAAGCAGCCTTCAAAAAACTTTCTGTGATTAAAGTGGCCCACAGGCCTGGGTTAGATTGTATGTGTGTGTGTGTGTGATTATATGTTTATGCATACACACACAGTGATATGTATATAAAAATGCATATGCATATAAATGTGTGTGTGTGTGTAACATAACGTAAAGATTGTAAAGTATATTAATATAAATTTTACATAATGCAAACATTATAGCATATAGAATGCAATACACTGGGTAGAATAAACAGCGATGTTTATTATATCAGAAGTTGACAGTTTACTCTGAAATCTCCCCTCAGCTGGGATGGTTGTGTGGGTGTGCATGTTTGCATATATCAGGTCATCCCATAAGTTCTGTCCGATTTGTACCTTTTTTAAAATTGAATGAAATTTAATAGTATTTTAGAATGTCTAATGGAATTAAAAATTATTTTTATGCATTTGTGTACATTTAAACTAATTACTAATTAAATATCATTTTACAGAATAATAGAATTAAAATTTCTTTGATTAAAACCCTTTCTAACATGGAAGTATCCAAGCAGAATTTGTGGCACATAATGCTTTATGAGTACAAAAAAGGAAACTCTGCAGCCGAAGTGACTCGAAACATACACTCAGTTTATGGGAAAGAATGCTTGAATGAAAGAACTTGCAGAAGATAGTTTGAAAAATTCAGAAGCGGAGATTTCAGCCTTCAAGATGAAGATCAAACAGGACGTCCAGTTGAGTTAGATGATAAGCTCCTTGAGGCATTACTTGAAGAAAATTCTGCATTATCAGTTGAAGAATTGGCAATAAAGCTTAGTTCAAACCATACAACTGTTCATCGTCATCTTCAACAACTTGGAAAAGTTCCTAAACTTGGAAAATGGGTGCCTCATGAATTGTCTGAAAGCAACCACAAATCCCAAGTTGACATCTGCTCTTCTCTTCATTCTCATGAACTCATTTCACCCTTTTTAGATAGACTTGTGGCTGGTGATGAAAAATGGATTTTCTTTCTAAATGTTAAACGTAAACAGTGGCTTGGTAAAAGGGAAAAAGCTCAACCACAACTAAAAAGGGAACTTCATAGGAAAAAGGTTCTTCTCTCTATCTAGTGGGATTGCAAAGGAGTTACTCACTTTGAATTGTTACCACCTAATGTAACAATCAATGCTCAAGTCTACTGTCAGCAATTAGAACGTTTGAATCAAGCTTTGAAGAAAAAAAGACCTGCTTTAGTAGATTGAAAAGGAGTGATGTTTCATCAGGACAATGTGTGACCCCACACTGCAAAGATCACATTACAGAAGATTGAAGAGCTTGGTTGGGAAAGAATTCCTCATCCACCTTATTCTCCCGACCTTGCTCCTTCAGACTACTATTTGTTTCGTAGTTTACAGAATCATTTGGGGGACATAACTTTTGCAAGCCAGGAGGAGGTCGAAACTGACATTTCAGAGTTCTTCGCTTTGAAACCAAAAGAGTTTTACATTTATGGGATTAAAAAGCTTGTAAATAGATGGAAGGAAGTCATAGACAATCAGGAAAAGTACATTGATGATTAAAATTCAATTAAATATAACATTTGATCACTTGTTCTCTTTATTCAAAATTCGGACAGAACTTATGGGATGACCTGATATATATAAATTGTGTGTCTCTCTATATAAGTATATATGTATGAGTATGTGTGCGTGTGCATATAAATAAAAATGTGTGTGCATGTGTATATCTTTCTGCTTGTCTATCTATCTATCTATCTCTCTCTCTGTCTGTCTATTTATTTATTTATTTATTTATTTATTTATTAGAAAGTAAAAGCAGGAAAAATTACATCAAAAAATCCCATTAGATATACATCCATAATATAAATAATATTGTATTAATAGATAAATATATAAAGTATGATTATTTAAAACCTTTTTAAATAATCTTTATATATTTATCACTTAATACAATATTATTTATATTATGGATGTATATCTTCTATGATTTTTTGATGTAATTTTTCGCTCTAATTGAATCTCTAAATACCTTTAAGGTTTTAGACATTTCTCATGCCAAGAGCACTTATCTGAAATCCAGTACACTTTATTCTTATTGAATATATTTGATTAACTATATCTGTCTATCTATCTGTCTGTCTGTCTGTCTTTATATCTTTGTGTTTATATACATATATATATATGTGTGTGTGTGTATGTATATATTGATTATCATCATCATCATCATCCTTTAATGTCTGTTTTCCATGCTGGTATGGGTTGGAGTGACATGGATTTGCACATGCTTTTTTTGTGAACCCTGGCAATTGTCACAAACTCATACACAAACCACAAACCTCATTTCTGTCTGAAAAACCAACCTCTAATCTGTTATCTACTGCCCAACTGCAGGTTGTATTATATTCAAACTGATAGTTTGTATGGCACCTGTGTAGAATGTCCTTCCTCACCTATCTCACCATAATAATAACAAGGACTTTCAGTTACATTGGCTGAAACTTCTCCAATCATCACAACTGTTTGACCATTTTTCATCTTGCTTTGAGGACATTTATCTCATTTCACCCATCAATGGTATCATCAGTGTCTGAGACTTCATTGTGCAGGTTTCTTCTTGGCTTTCTCGCTACCCCTGTATTGATGCAGTTGGTGCTAAAGCTGAATCTTCTGCAGTTCCTAATGCTCTTCCACAATTCAAATCATCACCTACATATACCACTGATTACACACACATGCATTCCTGACACTCCTGATCTTTTTCTCATTTCCAAATGTATCCTTCACCAAGCTACCACCATCTCTGCATCTATCAGATCACCCAGTTACTACCTGATCATGACTACCTACCATAGATATCCACAAACTACATAACCCTCCTATTTCTCAAACCCTATGGTATTTCAAGTCAGCTAACTAGTGAAATTGCTGCCAATTCTATGCTAACTGTCACTAACAATATGTGTGCTTCACTCTTGATCCATCTAAGTTAAGTATGTAGCCAAAACCACCTTCTAGCCTTCTAAATGTAACTAATCTTCTTGGAAGATCTGTATTAATTTTATCTGACTTTCCACCTCTCAACCATGATGGTTCCATAAACACTACTCCTGTAGAGAAAGTTTTTACATTTGCTTCTCACTTCACATCTTACTAAACATTGCACACACTTGACAAAAAAAAAATGACCCCGGACTTTCCTTCTCCACTTGACTCGGCTCACAAGCATATACACACACATATACACACACATTTCTGATCACCTCAGAAAAACAAAGCCATCAGCTCTATTATTCATGCGTTATCCTCAAATAATGCACCCCAAAGTTACTCTTTCTCCTTTCCATTATCAGTTCCACTAAAGAATTATATCCTGATCTTTGGAAAATAACTAGTGTGCCCCATTCCTAAGAAGGAATATCTCTTTGATCATGTGAACTCTTGACTTATCATTGTTTTTACTTTCAACATCTCAAAAGTCATGGAAATAGACATTGACAATCCCTGCCCATCCTTAGTGAATTCTGTTAATCATCAGGGTCCTATTACCCTAAATCTAATGGAGACCTATTCCATGTTATTCATCTGTAACTCTTTCTCTTCAGAAATTCAGTGAAAACAACATCATTGCACTTTTCAACAGCAAAACATTCACAGTGTTTATCATAAGAATCTTCTAGCTAAGAAGTTTACCTACGGAACCCATCTATCTCTTGTTTCTTTTATCAGAAGCTTCCTGTTAAATCTCACCCTTAGAATGTGTGTTTTTAGAGCACTCTCTGTCTGACCACACTCTATTAACTCTGGTACTCTCCAAGTTTTGATTATGTCTTCCACACTCTTTCTCATGTACATCAACAGAATGTTTGCTGTCATCTCTAATAACTCATATGTAAATGACGTGAGTCATCTCTCCTAACCTTTAACACAAAGATGCCTCATATTGAAGTTACTCTATCTTATTGAACAGAGACATCAAAAGTCTTCTCCAACAGAAACATGACAATGTTGTTTCACAACCACTGCACATATCAAGAAAAAAATCTTGTACCCCATCTCCTCAAGTCTTTGACAACAAAATACACCTAAAACTTTCAAAGTCACAACAAATACTAAAAATTTCTCCTGGTAGTTTCATATTTATAATATAACAAAATCTATGCCCTAGTGACTAGTAATCTTCTTCACTAACAGAAAGTATTTAGCTCAACTTCAAACAATTGCTGAACTTCTACAGTGTTCAAATGAAACTCACTGCTTTCACTTCTGCCACTACATACAATGAATATTCCTGCTTGCATCCAAAAGAAAGCCATCCAACTGATTAGCTAGGAGTTGCACACCAATATCTTTCAACTTCTAATACACAGTCATGCTGTGTGCTCACTCTTGCTATAATTTTCAAACACATTGATATCACTGGATTCAGGGCGCCTGCAAAGGTCATGTATACAACCCTTCCTTCTGACTAAACCATAAAATGACTTAGCACATAGCACATATAACACACTAAAGGTTACAACAGGATTGCCTTTAATCACAGGTCTGCTGTTCACTGCTGATCCTGGGGGTAATTAAATAAGTAATAAACTAATGACTGTAAAGTCTATTTTCCAATATAAAATCGATCATTCTGTATTATCAAATGCAGAATGATGAACTAGGATACTTCTCTATACTTCTTGTAGTTATTAAAACCTTTTGTGAAATCTTACACAACATACAACTCACTTAGATTCATATTGTTGTTGTCATGAATTTGCAGAAAATACATATTAAAGAGAAGTCTAAAATTACAATGAAGGAGGGAAATGTTTCAAACTTCTCTGAACTCTAACAAAGATTTCTTATTAAAAGTGAAAATGAAGTATTTTTCTGTGTTGGATGTTTCAAAAAAAATGTCCCTATAGATGCTTGTGAGTTCTTGAATAAAACATTGTTAACAAAATGGTTTGAAACTATTTCTTATCTGTGTTGCTTTTGTTTTTATGCTTAGATGTTCCTAGTGAAGCTGTTGAAGGTCCCTTTTATACTCACTTAGGAGTAGGGTCTTCATTAGAAGAAGTGAAAAAGATAATGGAAAATCGGTAAGTAATTAATATTCTGATTTTGAGAAAAAAAGCAACAACAAGCAAACAAAGATTATAAGAATAAAATAAAGTTCATAAGCCTTCATAAAGGTTTTCAATGCAGACAGAAGAAGAGATGATTGTAGAGAGGAAGAGATGATAGGAAGGCAATGATAAATCTATTAAGACGTGTTACTGCTGCTGATGATGTTAATAAAAGTAGTAATAGCAGCAGCAATAATCTTTTCTACTATATGCACAAGGCCTGAAATTTAGTGGGAGGGGGCCAGTCGATTAGATTGACCCAGTACACAACTGGTACTTAATTTATCGACCACAAAAGGATGAAAGGTAAAGTCGACCTTGGCGGTATTTGAACTCAGAGCAGCAGCAATAATGACGACAAATGGTAATTTCAAATTTGGCTGAATGTTTGACAGTGAAGTTATAACTTAAAAACATCTGTATTGCTGTGTTTGTCAGCTTCTTATGGAATTTTTCCAACATTCTTTAAACTTCTTGAAAAATCTCAAAGACACAGATGTCAATAGAAATGGTTTAAATTTAGATCATAAAAATAAGGAGAAACTAAAATTTCCTTTTCAAATAAAATTATAAAAGCTATTAAATTATGATCCTCTACAAAAAATGTTGCAAATATTCATTGATAAATTAATGTCCAAAAATGCAAACTGAAAATATTCATTTTCAGATCAAACGGTTTACATTTTTTTATAAATGATTGATTTTTGTTTCAGTTTTTAATTTGCTTTTGATTCTCTCTAATGACAACTAATGTGGAATTGGTGCATGTTTTGGAGTTAGACAAGCTGACTAGAGTTGAATAATGGAAAGTAACTAAGTACATAAAACATTGTCTATGGTAATATCAGATTAACTTAGAAGTCAGAAGTGTAAATCATATATCAAGCACTCAGTAACCATGTCTCTCTTACTAATTCATTTCAGAAAATACAAGCACTCATTGTTTAACTTACTGGTGTCTGTACTGTCTCAGTTATTTTTTTAAAACTAAACAATGTGTTGTTTTTGTTTCTGAAAAGATTGCTTTAGAATTTAAATGCCTTCCCAATTAGTAATTCATATTTTAATATTCTGGTCTGAGCGTCTGAATAAAACCTAAACTGTTAGAAATCTGAAATATTTCAATTAAATGTTAGGTTAAATACACAAATATCTTTAAGATCTATTTCTTTAAAATCTAAATTTGAAGTCCTTTATATTATAATTAGAGTACTTATAACTACAGATACTGAGAGCTAGGTATCAGGTATGGGTAGTGAGTACAAACCATGTTACAGGTATTCCTTGATCTGAATATTCATTTGATTTACAAGTCACTCTAGAATAGATACATATAAATGGACACTTCCTGAAAGAAGAATACTTTCTATCCTGTCTCATTTTTCCATGACATCTCCAACATTACAGATAGCTTTAAAAGAAAAAGATCCTCACCAAAAGCACAAAATCTTCTTTTTTCGTGACTAATGTAATGATTTATCAAATTTCAAATTACTTCATTTATCACCTTAAATTATTCTCATACAATGAAGTATTGAAGATGGTATCAATTGTAATTTAAATATTCTTTTAGTATTTTTAGTTACTCTTTTACTTAATTACAACCAAAAGAAACCTGTGGCCAAATTTTAAAGATGATGGTTTTAGAAATTTTAAAGATTTCAATTATAATAGTTAGATTTGGAATTTAAAGATAAATTATTTTGAGTGTAAAAAAAATTATTCATAAGTGTTCATAATTTTACATGTTTAAATATTGTTACTTATTTGCTCCACAAATACATCTACTCACACATTTTCTTAAAATTTCTCACTTGTATTTTCTACTGTTACTGTTAAACACATTTACATAAATAAAATATCTATACATGTGCACACACAAACACACATGCATGCATGTACATATACATACACAATTATATATCACATTCTTAGTAAATACTAAAATTTTTAAGGAAGCATGAATGAGTTGCATTGTGTCATGTAAGAATTAAAGTTAATGTTTTAATACTTGACCTGTATCTTTAAAAAGCATTCATTTAGTATAATTAAATTATTGAGTATGTTTTCAATTTGCATCTTTGCCATTTCTACAGAACTGGGTTATCTGGTGAGGCTGTTCGTGTAGAGAAAATTATTTATACTGGAAAGGAGGGCAAAAGTAGTCAGGGCTGTCCAATTGCAAAGTGGGTAAGTACAATTATTTATCATTAATTTTTATATCATGCATTTTGTGAACAGCATCATCATTGGTTATAGATTTCCAATGAGCTGTTCATAGGTTCACTGCATTTCAGATTGCCAAAGTGATAAGAAATGTTTGTGCAACTTGAATAGAATAAATACCACAGAGTATTTCTGTTTATTTTTAGCCATTATACACATATAACAGGCTTCCACACATCTTCTGTCTCTCAAATTTCATTCAAAAGACTTTAGTTAACATGAAGTTATACTCAAGGTGCTATGCAAAAGGAATGAATCTGGAACCATGTGATTGGAAAGCAAACTTGTTTACCACGGCACAACATTTAATATTGTCTTATCATTATTTTTCCAGGTTAGAAAGACTAGACCTTAACTTATGAATTATGATGCAGTTAATTTGTTTCCTTGAATTATTGAATATTTACAATTAAGCAGAAACTTAATGTTGCAGAACACTCCTATCTCTGGCACCATTACAGAACAAATGCTCTCCTAATAATTATATATTAGCTGACTAAAAGAATTGATAGCATTCTTATTTATTGTTACACACTGAGAAATCATTGCAATGATTATATTTTTCCCTGTGCTATCATAAGATAGAGAATTTTTATCTTAATTTACTGTATTTTTAGATTCCCACAAGTTTGTCTAAGTAAGTTATTATCAAGGATAAAATATTAATTTAGCTTAATTCTACCAGAGTTATTTTATCCTAACCAAGATTTATTATTTGCTTAATTCTTGTGTCCATAGACTGACACATAATCCAACTTGATTTCTCAAAACAAAGTAGTGAAGTTGATAGCATTTGTGTGAAACAAAAAGATTTTGGAGTTAGTGTATGTCACGGATATGTCAGGTAGAGAAGGTTGTTTAGCTACAGATTAGCCCTGGCCGAGTAGCTAATGAGTGAGTCTCTAATCGATGGCTCACCCTGTCAGCCTACAAGAAATAATAGCATGTCTCCTTCAAAATCATACCCTACCATCTTAAAAGAAAATTCAGTAAATGCAGTCCTATGTTTGATAAAGGAAAATAGGATGATTATAGTAGGAATGCCTTTGACTACATATCTTCTTGATCAAAGCCAACCTGGTCTAATCAACAATAAACCTATTATCAACGGTTTTTCAGTCATCCCATTTAATTCTATATCTAGAACTACCCAGTGTGTCCTTACTTAAAGATGGTAGTCAATATCTGGTTGTTCAAGTGACTGCATAGACATTCTCTTTTTGACTGTGTGTTGTATGCTAGGTATGAAACATATTTTTTCCTTAATGAAGAAACCAAAGTTCTTTAATGTTATTCTGAGAGTATTAAGAATATAGTATTGTTTAGAGATAAGAAACCATATTATGTGTGTTGGAATAGCTTGGCAATTGTTCATGAAAAGTTGGCAATTGTTCATGAAAATGGAAGTATTATGTGAATCTCCTCACTGGAAAGAGAATTTAAGTATTGATACTAGTGCTATAAATATTGCTGGTATTACAGCTATATATACATATATTATTACTGTCAATGTTTTTGGTAATACTTCTGAAAATATACAGAAACTAGTACTGTATCTTTCCTCCTACTACTGCTCATACCACTACTGTAATTAGTCATAGAAAGAAAGTTTGGTCAGCAGTTATTTTGTATTTTGTAAAAACCTCTGCTAATTCCAAATGTAGAAGTTTTAATGTGATCATGGTTTTATACTTAATCATTAAGTAGAATTAAAAAGCAATCATATCATTGGATTTGATGATTTGGTATCTGTATTGATGGTCACTAAAGGAAGAGAAATAGTTAAAATGTTGTAGTTCATCGTTAAGAACAATGTTCTGCATTCTGTAAAATATATTGGAGTTAAGACAGATTCAGCAGTTGCTAACCGTATCAAAAGGCACAGGAGTGGCTGTGTGGTAAGTAGCTTGCTTACCAACCACATAGTTCTGGGTTCAGTCCCACTGCATGGCACCTTGGGCAAGTGTCTCCTACTATAGCCTCGGGCCGACCAAAGTCTTGGGAGTGGATTTGGTAGATGGAAACTGAAAGAAGCCCGTCGTATATGTATATATATGTGTGTGTGTGTTTGTCCCCGACATCACTTGACAACCGATGCTGGTATGTTTACATCCCCGTAACTTAGCGGTTCGGCAAAAGAGACCGATAGAATAAGTACTAGGCTTACAAAGAATTAATCCTGGGGTCAATTTGTTCGACTAAAGGTGGTGCTCCAGCATGGCCACAGTCAAATGACAGAAACAAGTAAAAGAGTAAAAGTGTCTACTTTCTACAAGAAAGTCCTTTTGTTTAAATAGACCTGGAAGAAAGATATTGAAAAGTTTTATTATAACAAGAGCTAATGAGGGACACACCAAAGGCAATGGCTAGGAAGTCATTTGGGTCTGTGATTTAGATAATGGTTGGGCAGCAAAAGATTTAGGTAATTTGATGACTGCAAACAATTAAGGGGTGGACTGGAAATTGTTGTTTAGTCTCAGGTCAGCTCTGAGTAAGTAAACTTATGGTTAAAACTGTTACACCTGTAACTAACATACCTCTTCTGAAGTTTCTAAAAAAAAAAACAAAGACCTCTAAAAGCTATGAATTCCTTTATGTCAGAGCTGACTTATCATCATCATCATCATCATCGTTTAACGTCCGTTTTCCATGCTAGCATGGGTTGGACGATTTGACAGAGGACTGGCGAACCAGATGGCTACACCAGGCTCCAATCTGATTTGGCAGAGTTTCTACAGCTGGATGCCCTTCCTAATGCCAACCACTCTGAGAGTGTAGTGGGTGCTTTTACATGCTACCGGCACGAAGGCCAGTCAGGCGGTACTGGCAATGGCCACGTTCAAAATGGTGTATTTTACATGCCACCTGCACAGGAGCCAGTCCATCAGCACTGGCGACGATCTAGCTCGAATGTCTTTTCACATGCCAGGTAACGATCACACTGGTGCTATTTACGTGCCACGGGCACGGAAGCCAGACAGCTGCTCTGGCAACGATCACGCTCGGACAGTGCTCTTAGTGCTCGACTGGTACAGATGCCATCACAATTTCGCTTGCCCTAAAGTTTAGTGTTCCTACAAATTTAGTTCGATTTCGATTAATAGTTACAATATCTTCTAAGTAGAAACCATAGTTTAGATCAGTTGTTCTCAACCCTTTTTTGCCTATGGACCCCTTTGATTTCTATTTTACTCTACTGGACCCCCCCTCCCCCATAGTCATTTCATGTTTAAGTAAAATCCTGTTATATTTTTATAATTGAATATTACTAGAAATTGCATAAAAAAAATTTGTTGAAATATTTTATGTATTGTAGAAATGTTACCAATTTCATTGCACATAAAGTCTAACAAAAAAAAAAAAATCTTATATGGACCCCCCAATGGCCATATGAACCCCAGTTGAAAATCCTTGGTTTAGAGCGAACAGATTAATACAATCATAATCTCTAAATTTGTTTATTAGGTTGTTGTGATGCATTATCAATACAAGCACTTGCTGTATTTATGTTATTGGTATCAGTGTGTTGATAACAACATCACAAGAAGTACTTGTACCTCTTATACTTATAGTACCATCTTCCCTCCTCCTCCTCCTCTTCCTACTACTACTACTACTGTTGCTACTGCTGCCGCCATTGCCGCCACCACCACCACTACCACCACCGCTACTACTACTACTACTACTACTACAACAATTAGTAGTAGTTTGGATACTATCAGTATAAATAACACTGGTGCCTGCAGTTATAACAGTTAGCAATATCTATAACATATGTACCATTTAGTTTTAATCAGAAATCACAAAATATTATTATTGTCTCACTACAATATTTTTTACTTTGCTATCATTTAATTTCAGATTGTCCGCAGATCTGGGGTCGAAGAGAAAGTTCTCTGTCTTGTCAGACACCGACAGGGACATTTTTGTGAAACTGCTTGCCTCATAATATGCGTTGTAGCCTGGGAAGGTATTCCAAACAGCATAGCAAATGAGATGTATTCCTACCTAGTGCCAACATTGACAGAGTTTGGTTTAGAAACTGATCGACGCTGTGGATACAATGAACAGTATGTAATTTTGTAATTAGTTTTCATATCAGTCTGTGTGACCTATTGCCTTAACAACAGTCTGAGTGTAGATTAGTCATGCCATATCATATTATCTGTATGGGAGCCTTTGAACTAACAATGGAGCCTCTAGGTAGTTGCTCAACCTACTAGAAAATTCAACCAAGTATCTCTCAAACTACATCTTACCATCTCAAAAAGAAAGAATACATTATTAAATGTATTCTCTCCTTTCTGAGATTTTAAGCTGTAGTTTAATAATGTAGTCCTAGATACTCTTAAAAGGACAGGATGGCCATAGCTGGAAAGCCTTTGGCCATTCTGTCTGTTGACTTGGCTTGCTCTGGACTAATCTACAACAGAAACTATCAAGAAATAAGCTAATGCTGTAAAAAGGGAAGCCAGTGTAGTAGTGGGGTACTCTATAGAGTCACACAAACTGCTAGAGTAGCATTATTGTGAATCACTTCATATTATCTTAAAATCAGAAGACATTGGATAATTTATTCCTAGATACACTGTCTGATAAAAGTTCTAAATACATGACTGGGACACCTTTGTTTTTAGGTTTGCTTGATCTGGACAGATCAAATCTAAACAACAATTGTTCGAGAATAAAAATAAGAGTTACACTTAGTAATATGTTAACTATATGTGTGTGTATTTTTATAGGGAGAAAGATCAGGTAATATTCCATCTACTGATGTCATGCAATACGTACATACAATTGTATGTAACTATTACAAGTACTCTCAAGTTAACTTACACCTAAAACTCTGACTTGAACTGCAACTAAAACAAAAAGCAGTGATCTTACAGCTGCCTATCAATGAATGCCTATTATGTAAGTGCCTATTATGTAAGTGCCTATTATGTTCACATGCATGGATTTGTGTGAATGTATGTAAATGTTGATATTTCATGTACTGCCACCAATTGAGTGGTGAAGTAATGGTGATATTATTGACATTCTTTGTTGACATTATATCTGGTTGCTTTGCTCTTTTGAAGATTTCTGGAATATAAAACTCCCTTATATGAAAATTAGTATGGGTTGGTGACAGGAAGAGCATCCAGCCATAAATTCTTAGCTCAGATAACTTGCCATCCAAAATTATGCTAGCATGGGGAAAAAAACAGATGATGAGTGTATATATATTAATGTTTGTTTTAATGTCAAGCTACATGTAAAAGAAATTTAACATTAAACTGAGGAATTACTCAATACTTTTTAGTTGAGTAAATATCTATTAACTTTTACAAAGAAAGGGTTGACAATATCTTTGCTGTTTTGGTGTTCTTGCCTTTATCAAACTTTGTCTGATTTTATATATATATATAATATATATACATGTACATGTGCACATGCACACACATATTTAGTTACATATATATATATATGTGCACACACATAATAAGAGCTCACAATTCTCATGTTAAATGAAGTAACCCACATATACTATCTCTCCCTGCAGACATAACCATTAAAAAAAAACAAACAGTATCTTTAGCTGAACTGATAATACATTGATGTATTAGAAATCAAAGAGGTAGGGGTCCAAAAATGAAAAATATGGTTGTGAACCACTGTTGTAAATGACTGCTTCACTTGGTAGAAACAGCAGCCAATTTTCTAAAACCATAAACTACTATCTTAACCCATTACCTACCAGTGATCTCATATGAGATCACTTAAAAATAACAAATTTCGTAATTATCTGTCAATATTTACACATATCTAACCTTTTTGCTATATCTACTAGGTATATTTCTCTGATATTCAAATGAGGTTTGCTAATTTTTCACCCAATATCTCGCTTATTTCTATTTGAAATGTTATTTTGATCATTCCAGCGTGCTTCTAAATCTGTTTTATGCTAGAAATCAAAGTTTCATAAAAAAAATTCCAGTTAATAGAATTATGGGAGGTAATGGGTTAAGTAAGGAAGTGACACATTGGTGAATCTTATCCTACATACTCTTATTGGTTGGACGATCATAGTTGGAATGCCTTTGAATTTGTTTGTTCAGTCAGAGTTGGAAACGACAATGAAAATAGATCCTATCAGATATGGAACATCAGTTCAGTTAATTCAGCTGAATTTCTATATAACTACTATTTAAGAACTATTCACATTTCCTAAAATGATAAAAAAAAATCCTGTTTTGGCTGATGTATTTATTTTGCAACTAGTAAAAAATAGTAACATTAGTTAAGAGTTTCCACTGGTTCACTTTATTTCTCATGGTGAGAGCAACAAAGGAATGTCACCAGTTTTTCCGTTTCTCACTCAGGTTTATATCCTTTTCTGATCAAAATTGATGAAAGATATACACATATACACATGTGTGCATATACAACTGTGTGTGATATCATGGCCATTTGGTCAACAGTAAACATGTAGTTTGATTCCAGTGGGTAATTATCGTTCACTTTTTTGTGTGAGAGGTTTTTGCTCCATAGATCATGAGCTATTATTAATACATATGAGAAACTTTGTAAATAAAAGATGTGATTGTGTGTATGTACACATGCATTGCTTATATGCAATAATGGCTCATAATGTATGGGATAAAACCCCTTACACAGAAAAAAGTAAACAAAATCACCTACAGGAATTGAACCATGTGTCAACTAAAGACTATTTGGCTATGATATTACACATGCATATATTGTAGTTGTATTAGTCTGGCAAGTAACTTGATCTGAGATCAAGTGTTAAAACTGGAGCAGCCTCACACTTTCTATTTACCAAGTTCCACTCACAACGTATTGGTCATCCTAAGACAATAGCAAAAGACATTTGCTTAAAGTGTTGCATAATCAGATTGAACTCTCGACCATGTGGTTGTGAAGCTGACCGCTTAACCTTACAACTACTAATACAGTTTTATCTATATATGAAAGCATATTTATTTAGTCCTATTTACTTATTGCTTTTTTTCTTTTACTTCAGAAAAACCTGTGCTTGTCAAGGTATGGATATACAAAAAAGAGGTGCTTCTTTTTCTTTCGGGTGCTCTTGGAGTATGTATTTCAATGGATGTAAATTTGCTCGAAGTAAGGATGCTAAAAAGTTTAGACTGAAAGATACAGTATTGGTAAGTTCATTTGGATCAATTATGAACTGCATTTTTTTAGATACAAGGTTTGCAGATACTGTAAGATATTTAATAGTTTAAATTTATGTAAAATACACATACTAGGTTGTATATATTCTGTGATTGTACTTAATATGTTATTTGAATTTGGGTAACTGAAAAATATAGATATCCCATGTATTATACAAGTATCCCATATATTATGGAAGTATTGTTGTAGTGTGTAATTCTGTAACTCGGAACATATTTAATATGATTTTCATGTTCATTTACTTCCATTTAATATGGAAGTGAATTCCACATTACAACAAGATTTTTCAGGAACACAATGTTTTCATAATGTTGGGCTGCTTCTAATATATGCAGTAAAGTTAAAAGCTTATCTGTGGAAGAAAGGTCATGAGATGCTACTCTTAATGTACTGTTTCCGAAGAAAACTAACCTGGGAGATTTTGGGGAAGCGAATTTTATTCACTACAATTGTTACAAAAGTAACAGTTAATCTGAAAAAGTATTACTTTGGCCAATTATATATGAGAATTATGACTGCCTGATTGATAGGAGACTAGGCTCTAACCAAAGGGTCAGTATTTTATATCCTTTTACAAGCACTGTACTGTGAATGTGTTCTAGGTTGGTCGACCTAGTTCTAAATACATAATCACAATGAGTTTACTATCATAGCCTACTATGATCTGGAATATAAAAGAAAATGATAAAATGTATGAATCACAATGTGTAAAAAACTGAAAATGTAATAAGCTTTCACTACAAGAAAAATAAAACTGGATATTTGTATTGTTGTGGACATTAGCATACTTTTCAAATAACTGAAAAAAATATCTCACAAACATTAGAACCATACAGACTATACCTTCACATTTGTAGCCATAATCATAGGATCACTTGATTGCATATTAACTGTCACAAGACCAAACTTTAAAGTTGGATTTCAGAAAGCTAGAGTTGACTGGTTTATTTCGCAAACTGCACACCTGATTCTGACAATGTCAATAAATATATAAAATAGACTCATATTTTTATTTTATATATGTATAAAATAAACTTCAGTTGATCATTCATCCTGTTGCAAGGGTCTTACAAGTCAACTAATGTAACATTGAGAATCATATGAATCTACACGTATTGTT
The DNA here is from genome assembly GCF_001194135.2 of Octopus bimaculoides. NCBI lineage: Eukaryota > Metazoa > Mollusca > Cephalopoda > Octopoda > Octopodidae > Octopus > Octopus bimaculoides. Next base: position 177,204,858 of record NC_068981.1, on the reverse strand, counting down.
GTCTAACTGACAAGGAACAGTGACTAGTTTTTATCTTGGTTACAAAAAGTGTATACATGCAGAAAAAAGTAAACAAAGACATCAATGTGCTTATGTGTGCGCACACAGATGCCAAATGGTTGTAAAGTTAAGTTAGTAGATCAAAGGTTATAAAACTTTTTTGAAGGGCTGGATTGGAAATGTTTTTATGTCTTGCAAACCAAAGCAAATATACAAAAATGAAACTATGATTTTTCATTTTTAAATGCCACCTGTTGTAAATGAAGGAATTGCTACACATTCAAGCATGCAATAAAAAGTTAAAGCATGTTTAGCTAGGTCGATTAGGAGTGATTGTGGCTTCAAAGTAACTGTAGTATTAGTCAGTTTACTTGCTTTTCTCAATGGAAAAGTAGACATTTTTGTCTCTCCTTCTTTATTTAGAATATATTATTCATGTGAAATATATGAGATGGTATCAAAATGTTCACAGATTAGTTATGGTTGATGAAAAATAACTTATTTACTCAAGTTTTAACATCATCTCCTTTGAAATAGTCACCTTGTGCAGCAATACAATGGCCCAAGCATTCCTGTCATTTTTGGAATCCAGCCTGGAAGTTGTTTTCCGTAAGCAAGTTGAGGACCTTCTGTGATTCGCTCTAGATCTTGACAATGGTGTTAAAGTGGTGATGTTTGAGCTGCATTTTCATCTTGAGAAAGAGATGGCAGTTTGCAGGTGCTAAATCTGGTGAATAGGGTGGGTGTGGAAGTGATGCCATGTTGTCTTTGGCGAGAAACTCATGAGTAAGGAGAGCTCAGTCACAGGATGCATTGTTGTCATGAAGAATCCAATTCTTTGCACTCCACCAGATGCAGTTACTTTTGCCAAATGTCCTCCCACAGACACTTCAAAATGGTGCAGTAGAACTCTTGGTTGATGGTCTGGCTCTGGGGGAATGAATTCTTGATGCACAATACCATATTTCCGAGGGTGACACTCATGGCAGGTCTTCCAGATCACTCATCATCTTCCAAGGACATTCTTCTACTTTTGAAGCACCTGTGCCACTCAAAACATCGCATACGACCCACTGCCTCATCACTGTAAGCTTGCTAAAGCATGCTCAATGTCTCTGTGGCAGACTTTCCAAGTTTAACACAAAATTTCACGTTGGTTCTTTGTTTCTGTCCATGATAAAATCGCAGACTACAGCATACATGTGATCACAAAAACACAAATTTCACTACTTGTGAAGTAAGCACAACAATGTCACTCAACACACTGCCTCATGAAGGTGATTGCTAGCTCTCACTGCTCATGCAACTGTGTGCTGCCATCTGTTGGTACACTACAGAACTAGTCTGGGAACCTTTTGATACCACCTGCAGTATGGAAGACACTGTTAGTCTCTGTTGTTCTGTCCATTTAAGAAAGTGAAAACATTTAATGCTTAAATATTGCACCTGGAGAAATAGACATTACTCAATGTTGTTTTCACAAATGAGTTCTGTTCATCAGTACCAAAACACCAACACTACTTACCTTGAAGTTAGAAATTGTCATTTGTCTTAACCATTTTATCGTTGTATTTCTGTTGAAATATACTGGCTTTATTTCAATTAATTTGAATTTGATGAAGGATTTAGTAAAGTTTCTTTGTCATTATGTTGGAACCTAAATTACTTTGAAATGTTGATGGAATGTTTTAATTTAGATCACTTTAAAACAGATAGTTTGTATCATAGGACCAAAGATGGTCTCAGACAGATTAGTATCAAAATGTTAATAAAGGAAATGCAATTACAAAATGGCAGAATACTAAATCTACAGTAATTTTTTTTTGTGCCCTTATGTTTTGAGTTCAAATCCTGACAGAGTCACTTGTAACTTTTGTCATTGTGATGCTGATAAAACGTATACCCATTAGATATTGTGGATTCATTCAGTTTACTGTTTTTCTACCAGACAACCATGGACTTGTGCTGATGTAAAAAATTGTTTGTTATGAAGACATTTGGCACAGATAGTAAAGAGCCAGTTAGATGCTTTATTATATCTGTTGTTTCATCATTGTTAGATCAAATCTTCCCCAGATCAACTTTACTTTACATGTTTCTTGGTCAATCAATTAAGTACCAATAAGATACAATAATGTACCAGATTCAAACAATTGACTATAATCCCTCTCTATTTACAAACATAAACTTGTGGTATATTGTTGCCTATTCATTTCAGGATGAAGTTGCAGAAAATAAATTCCAGAGTTTAGCAACAAGACTTGCTCCATTATATAAATCAGTGGCACCTGAATCCTACAACAACCAGGTAAAGAATCATCTACAATTTTTTATAATCATTCAGCTCTAATTAAAGTTTATTATAAATCTTTGCTTTGTACTAATATGTACAGTTATGCTCACTGACTAAGAAATATCACCTCCACTCTAGGATGGAATAATTAATTAAATCAAATTGAGAATTTGCAAACATTTTAATCACAATGTGATTGGACATGATATGTGCAATAACAATGTGGCCATTTTGATTGTCATTGTTATCTCACCATGACGCAATAGCTTTGAATGATTCCTTTTGAAGATATATTCAAAAGCAGTATGTTATAAGAAGTAAAAAAATATCAAATTTTGCAATAGCTATTGATATGAGCTGAATTACTCAATTTGATTGATTTTCTATACTTATATGTGTAAAGGTTTTTGAGATTAATTGGTACATATTTTAGGAAAATGAGTTATGAATAAATTTATTTTTATAAATTACTCTTAAAAATGTTTTCAAAGGATATAAACAATATGTAGGGTTTAATTATTTAATGACAAAACAACTTCCTTTATCTTTTCATTAAAACAGGTATTTTTTGAAGACAGTGGTTATGAATGTCGCCTTGGTTATCGGGATGAAAATTCAAAACCTTCACGGCCATTTTCTGGTGTGACTGCCTGTGTGGACTTTTGTGCCCATTCACATAAAGATTTACACAATATGAACAATGGATGCACTGTGGTAAATATCATCACCATCTTCAAATTATTTTAATATTTACATGCATTAGTGGCCAAGTGGATAACAGCATTATTTATCCATAGTTTAGAAATAAAGATTCCTTGTTTGAATTCCGACAGGTATTACATCTGATGATGATCAGAGTTTGAACTAAGAGAAACATTATATTGTAAGTGTTAAAAAAAAAAAATTATAACTAAAGATGAAGCTTACTGTCTAAAAATGGTAATCATATTAAAAGTTTGAAGTTTTCATGTAAAAGATATGTAAAATATATAGGAAAATATATTTTATTAAATTAGAATAACTATTTTGTATAATAGATAGGTCACTAGCCACTACACATTCTTTATTTTCTCTCCTTGTTTCTTTCTGTGTTCCTTTCTGTGGAAGAGCGTAGACTCGAAACATTAAACTAATACATCTGTTTGTTGTCTACAGCACCTGTCCTCATCTTTTGTTTTTTTTGTGAATTCTCCCTCTATTTTGTATAATATTCAATTTTGATATGCAACAGTTTTTAATTACACCCAATAATTGAGTATCAATGCCAAAATGGAAGATTTCTCTTAAAGTGGAGCCAATTGGGGCTAAAATAGGTAATAAGCAAAGACATTTAAATAACATACCTAGAAATATTCCTTTTAAAAGAAATATATTTCATTTTGATTTAAAATAAAATATCTGTTTTGAAATCTTATTTAGTTTTTCATCTATAGTTAAAAATATAATGAAAAACATAAGAGGCAAATTGAGTCTTTTGTAATATATCTATTTCAAAATTGAGAATAAATTAGTTTCTATAAAATATATATTGTTACTCCTTTCTTTCTTTATATATATCATCAGTAATAATTTTTCTTCAATTATATTTAATAGGTTGTAACTTTGACAAAACATGGACCTCTAGAAAAACCAGCTGAAGAACAACTACATGTTTTGCCCCTTTATATTTTGGATCTCAAAGATAAAAACTTTGAAGATAAATTGAAGAAAGGATGCGTTGAGATTCTCTCAAACTATCCCAAGTATGCACATGTTCGCGCTTCTCCAGTAACACCTAAACGTAAAGGGAAGAATAAGAAAGATAGTCCTTCTAACAAAAGAGTCAATTCTCGTATGAGTTCACCTAGAAAAGCAACTTTTTTGAATTCAAAGAATGCAAATCTTATGTCTCAAGCTGCTACCAATGCTAAATCTAACCTTTGTTCTAATCTTCCTCAGAATGCCATGGCAAATATCTCTGGATATAAGAACATCGTTAATAAAATTAACTTATTACAGAACAGCACAGTAAATAATATATCGTCATCATCATCACCATCACCATCATCTGCAGCATCGGCATTATCATCAACAGCACCACCTCAAGCATCATTGTCATCACCATCATCCTCATCATCATTAAATACATCATTATCTTCTTCATCATCAACACCACTAGCACAATCATCATCATTTAAAGTTGGGTCAGTAGAAGAGAGTAACAAAAATTCAAATGATCAGTCAGTGAATAATGCTGCTCCTTTAAAACCCCCAACAAATGCACAGTCAAATAATGAAAACACGTACAATCAGTTTTGTAAATATTTATATTCTCATGGTACATTCCCTCCAGCAAATTTTCTGAAGGATGGTGATTCTGAAGCTATAAAAATGCTGACTAGCCAATCAGCAGCTATTGGCAAAGATGGTCTGTTAGATCCTTCATTGCATCAGCAGTTTAGAAACATTGATCTCCCTAAAACCTATGAGGGTCTAAAGAAAATGTCAACTGATGTCTTATTGCCAACAGGATCAGTATGTAATGTCCCTTTTGTTAACTCTAATGTTAAAGACAGTAAGCGTCCCTTCTCTGCATCTAGTTTAACATCAGATGACTTTGAGTCTCCTCTACACTTGTTATCTGAAGCAGTTATGATTCGGAGCCAGACTGCTGTAGAAAAATCCCGAACAGTTTCACCCCAGTCACAAGCTGGTGTGAATATATCAACTCCAAGAAAGCCAGCTCCAAATACAGAATTATCAGCTGCTGTTATGGGTGCTGCCAATCAGAATGCTGTAAATTTTTCTAACCATCTATCTAGAAATTCATGTTCAAATGCTAATATACCATTAGATTTATCAAAAGACCAACATTCCAGACTATCATCTCTTAGTTCTAATTTTGATAGGAAAGATATTTTTGATAAAGTCAATAGTAATTTATGCCAAACTAGTGTTTCATCTTATTCTCCTTCAAATTCTAAAAACCTCACTTCAACGCCATCATTAAGTACGCCATTTTTACCAGCTGATGGATCAATGGCAGACTCTCTTGGCCATTTGAATGCCAACAGTACCGAACTAATCAGCTCTGAGCTTGAGTTCAATGAACAAAACTTCAGAGATCCAGATATTGGAGGTGTTGCTATTGCATTAACACATGGTTCTGTGCTATTTGAAGTTGCTAAACGAGAGTTGCATGCAACAACTGCTCTTCTGAATCCTAACAGATTTTCACCAACACGAATTAGCCTAGTATTTTATCAACACAAAAGTATGAATTTACGTTACCATGGCTGGTATGAGAACGAACGTAAGCTTGAATTACAGCGTCAGAAACGACTACAAAAGATGAAAGAAGAGACAAATAAAAACATTCCCCTTCCAAGTGAGGAGTTGAAACCTGGAAGTAAGAAAAGGCGTAAAAAGGAAGAGACAACAGTGGCAGAGAGCCCTGCTCAGTACAAGTATATGTGGGAGACAGCGATTAAACATACTGTAACTCGAACAACAGACACCGTGATCACTCAATCTATAGATCCTCAACCTACTGTTACGGGTCCTTATCAAAAATGGATCTGTCAATGATTTTTCTAATTTTGTTGTTTTTATTAACTAATGAAATGCATTATAGACAAATAATTTACATCTCATTAACCTTTAAGTAATTTCTTCATTCTTTTATATGAAGAAATTATTTTCTCATTCTTTTTTACTGGAATTCTATCACTTCACTTCAATTCGCCCAACACAAGTAATATTCTATTCATTGCTGTTTTCATTTAACTTTCTTTTTTATTAGTATTACTTTTTTTCACCTTTTGTTGCTTGGATTTATGGTTTAATTTAATTTTTAGATTTAATTTGTCAGTGAATGGAATTGATATTATTCATTTAACTTGGAAGACTCTTTCATCAGTTTTGATCATTATTTTTAAAATCTTCATTTTTTTATTTATGAAATATTTATAACAAAGTTTTGAAATTGATTTTTACAAAAATTATTGAAAGATGTGTAAATTGTCTTTCGTTGAAAATTGCAATTTTTCTCATTTCTGAGAAGATCTTTGATGCTTCAGTTTTCATTGTAGTGAATCATACACTTCAGCAGCCGAAGTGTCATTAGTTAATTAGTGATTGCATAGCATGTCTTTCATCCATAGATTTCATTAGTATTACTGGGTCCTAGTATATCATTAATTACTGTAAGTCACTAGTGTTTCATTGGTCTGTACTGGTTCCCTGTATGCTTTTAGACATAGCACAACATTACTTTGCCATAAATTACTAGTTTATATTGAATTTTTATTGCATTACACTTTAACATACAAAATTTTTATTGCATTACACATTAATATACAAAATTTAGCATTTAATAAGAATTATCTAAAAGAAATTTTTAATCTTGAGAGTTTTATTATTTTAAAATTGATGTTTGATTTTAATAATTTCTAACATCAGCCAAGAGTTAACTTTGCTTAAAGTTTTAAGGCTACACCTATATCATGAAAAAAGTGAAAAAAAAATTTATGAATATGCTTTTCTTTGATTTGGTAGAAGAAAGTAAAAGCATTTTTTACAAAAATATACAACTCATATTGACAAATTTCAAATTCTTTTTGCTGTTGTTTCCTCTTATATTTTTACACTTTGTGGAGACATACATAAATTAAATCAAACCAACACCAATGAACAATACTAAACTCCTATTTAATATTGTAAAGAAGTTATAATTTAGATTTCAATTATTTTTATTGTCATATGTATTTATATGAGTATATGTGTGTTTGTGTGTGCTGTAGAAGAGTGTACAATGCAACATTATCATATTTTCATTTACATTTGTAACTTCAGGGAAAATGTAGTTATCTGCTGTTTCCTGTTGGCATTTTCTTCTTCTTCAAATTGTAAGGAATATAAATAGCAACAACAACAACAATTTCTTTTGCTTGCTATATGGGCCCAGGATGCTGGAGACAGAACAAAAGCAGAATACCAAATATAATTTAAGCAGTTGGGTATTTACATTGAGTAAAAGGGTGAGAGCAACAAAATAATATTTTAAAACTACTACTAATAGTAATAATAACTAGATAACCGTAATTTGCAATAGCATTGTGGGACATCAAAATAACAAGAAGGAATTCCAAAATAGTTGTGGGTAGCCACATAGAGTTATTAAGGACATCTTACATATAACCTGGATTACCTTGACACACAAAAGGCAAGTGCCTTCTCCTAGTTCTTGCTACTGGCTGATATCCACATAATTAGTGTAGGCCCTTTTATTCATGTCAGTTTCACCACTTACACCAATTTTTATAAAATTTATTGGAGGGTAGCACCTCTCTCTCTCTCTACTCTCACCTTCCTCTTCAAATGGTATGTGGAAAAAACTGATGAGGGCTTCGCCTGAGAGGAAAAGCTTTCCTTGAAGCTTTCAACTACATCTACCACACAATTTCCTTAGCCATAACCACCAGGCAGAAGAAGACTACTCACTCTTCCTTATCAAAGGAAGACATGGATTGATTTCATGATAGACTGAGTTGATAGCCGGATCTGTCCTGCATGCAATAACAACTGTTTGACATAAACCCATGAATAAGCAATGTTCGGGCACTGAATGGGTGTGTGCCAGGCAATTTCATCATTGTGAATGTGTCTTGGGCTCCAATGTGACCATTCCTGTATTATCATTAACAAGCAAAGCCACTCTTTGGAAATTGTTCATAAACCCCCAACCTGAAAGTTCTCCAAAAGGAAGAGACTGCTAAGACTTCCTTTGTTGACACTTAGAACCACTCCCAGGTCATTGTCACTCATACCACTCTCCTTCTATAGAATTTGGGAGTTGGTTTTCCATTGACCAGATTGTCCAGCTGGTAGACTGCAGTGAGCACCTGGCAACCATTCAGTTGCCAAATACTCTATTCTGGTCTGTGTTTGACCCAGGACTGCAAGACAGTCAAAGAGACAAGTGCAGAAAGATGCTACATGGATGGTGGCCACACTTGTTCACTCTTATCATTGTCCAGGAATCTCTGCAGATGAGTCAGCCTCAGCACATGGTTGCATATTAGTGACCACAGTATCTTTAATCTCCTTTGGATCAGGTGTTAACAACAAACAAACTTCCTGACCAGTAGACCCTGTCCCTTCCATAAGAAGCCATAGAGCATATGCTCCAATTGGTCGGATATTTTCTGGGACATGTTATGAAGGTCAGGCAGTATTAGTCTTGGCATGAATCCTCTAATTTAAAGAATCTTGGACTAGAAGTGGAAAATTTACAATGTTCATGTTTATCCCAAGCACATTATTATGGTTCCAGACACAATCATAAAGGGACTACAGATTCAATTTTCTGAAAACTACCTATGATAATTTCTTTTGACTACACTACTGGGTTATTTTTCAAGGAACAGAGTAATAGTGATCAAATCAAAACCAGTATATTGCAGTACATATGTTATTAGCACTCTCCTCCCAATAATTACAGCATCAATGATTAATAATCTACTTTGGAAATCTGCAATCTTAATCATTGGATATCAGACTTGAAAGTAGCGTTCCATTTGCTATTTCACCAATGTCTATGAATAATGTTACACCATGCTATATCCTTTAATTACTTTATTTAAGAGTGGAAAGACATTTTTAATAGTTTGTTTCATTTACAAAATTTTGGATACATTCTGCTGCTGACTTCAAACTCATTAACAGGTGCTGAAACTTTACATATTTAAGCATTGATTTATATTATTTTTTACATGTTTAACATCCATGCATTCTTCCATATTTGTTCTTTATTCACATTTTCATTTCATAGATACAGATTTATAGTAACATTTTTGATACTTTTAATATAGAAAATCAATTTGCAAATGGGAAAAAAAATATAGTACTATATACATGTGAATACATACACTCATACAAACATATATATTCATTTTATAGTATCGTACTACAGAAAATTTAAATTTATACATTTAAGTTTATTCATGCTTATTTTATTTTTGGAGAGTATAATCTTTTTTTTTTTTTTTACTGAAAAAGATTGCAAACTTTTTCTCCATTTATCTCATTGTTTATTTTACACTTGGAATAGTTTAAAAAAAAAAATAGAAACGAAATGAACTTAGCACAGGAAAGTTAGAACAATGGAGGAATTTCAACCATGTTTCATGGTCTGCTACCACAACAGCTCCTTTATAGGATCCAGTTAGCTCAAGACATCATCAGGAGGAACCACGTCCGGTTTCGGCCCCCACTCCTCTACCGTTTTGATGTGGTGGGGCCCCGCCTTTCGGAGGTGTCTTCAGCTCTGGTGTTGGGTGCATGTCTTCTTTCTTCTATTCCCTGGCCTCTTCGATGCAGCATCAATGAGTGCCAGCGTCCGACTGACTGTCTTGTCAAATTCCCCTTTTTATACCTGCTGCTAGGCTCCAGCAGGCTGCCCCAGCAAGTTGTCACATGACACTGTCTAAACTTCTCACTAAAAATTGTCATCCGTCCATTTGGATTGCATTCTGGTCTATTTCTGAAAATTTGATTCAGGAAAAGAGTAGGATTGTTCTAGCAACGACCAGAATTGTTTCTAGAGTTTACTTTCCATGGATTCTCTCTATTATTTTATGTCTTCCAATTCATCATTATTGTTAGCAGGTAACCCAACAACTTATATAACTTGACTTATTCAGGTCTGGATAATGGTTTCCCTGTTACATATATGATATATTTGATGAAGATTATTTTTTTCATTTGTTTTGTGATTTTGTTCTATAGTTCAATTTGTTTAAAGTTTAGAATGATGAAACAAACTGAATTTAGCTTTTGCTTTTAAAACGGGTTCTCAGAATTTGTTTTAAAAGAATGAGTGAAATATCTGAAAAAAGAGATACTTCCAACTAAGCAAAACAAAACAAAAATACCTTCTTAAATAAAAAAAATTGTTTTGGATATTTTCATAAAAGTAGCAAAATAACTCCAAAGGAACTGGTTTCGATAATTATGATTTTAATTTTTTCTTTCAATTCTGTCAGTAATGCCTTAAGGTCCATTTAGTTTAAAGTGTGAGTGGGGTGTCAAGATAGTAATATATTAATACATTACCTTAGTGTTTTGTGGTGATTATTTCTACTAGAATTTTTGATGTCTTGTTATTGAATTTGGTTTGCAATTAATTTAAAACATATTTTCCCCTTTTTTTTTTGTTTATTTTATTTCACAATTAGAAAGAATTTTGAAAGCTCCCAAACTTTATCTACTTTACTGTTTTGCTAATTTTTACCATTTTCTCTTCAATATGTTGCTGTTTGTAGATCGTCATTCAACATTTCCTTTCGTTTGTGATCCAGAATTCTTTGAATATAATTTACAAGGGATTTTGATACTTTTACTACATCAGTAGGTAGCTTTAAGCACAAATGATTTCTTTAGTTTTTTAATAACCTCCCATTAAACCTAAATGATACGTCTCTTCTATTTTCTAATGAGCATTTAAAAAGAAAAAAAATTATCATGAATTATTTCTTTTCAGTACATATTAATTTCATTCAATAACTTAAATTGCTAAATTGAAATTTTATCTCATAACATTTTATTTTACTCAGTTTGAATTTAGTAACAAATATAGCTTCCTCCCTTGCACATTGATTTATCATAAAGGATTTTTGTAAAATTTTTACCCATGTCACTGCCAGTCACTAGGTGATAGTCATCAAAATATTAACATCGTTTTATCAAAAGGAATATATTCATTTGTTCCCTCTTCACACTTACACATGTCTTTCAGGTGTGACCCATGTCATTTCCATTTTTAGTTTCTCCTAAATGTTTTCTTATTCTTTCACACATGCACACACACTTAGATTTTTACAAGATTGAAAGTGATATCCTTAGAAAGAAAATTACAAAATCTTAGCACTAGTTTCTTGTACTGTCAAAATTTTCAAGAAGTTTCATTTGCAATTTACAATATCTTAAGCTTAGCTAAACTAAAAGTTGCAATTAGATCTCTTTTACATAATAATTACAGCTAATTGTTCTCTTAATTTGGTAATCAAACTTTTGTTTTCTTACAGGAAAAAGTTTACTTTTAACTTAATGCAATTTAAAAATTTTTCTATACTTCATTTTGTATGGGTGTTTTAATTTTATTTCCCATTATGCAGTTAGTTTTATATGAAGCATTTATTGTTTTTGTACGCTTTTATATTTATATCATCATCAAAACCCAAATGCTCAATTTAATTTTGGCTTTTACAAATTCTGCTTATGTTGTTAAAACTTAACATTCAGTAATCATGTTGATTTCATAAGAAACTAATTTATATTATGAAAAACACAATTCTTCCTTTTTATTATCATCAAATTGAATGTATGATGTTTTTACAAAGTTTGATTATTTTCTTACTCTAAAGAGTGGGAACTTACATCTAATTTGCTTGGATCATTTAAAGAATATATATGTGACCTTTAAGTTCATCAATTAAATCTCTTTAAAAATTAATCCAAAATTAAATATAGAACTTGTATATTCAAACTATGTGTACTTGTAAAGACAAGCATAAAGGACATATGTGTGAAAGAAGAAAAGTAAAATCTTAATTGAAACATATACTCCATAATAATTGTATCAAATGAATCACTTTGTCTCCACATTCTGAAACAGGAGTTTTTAATCCTATGCATTTTGACATCAAAACAGATTTTATTGAATTGTTGAATTTATAGGTTATAAAATAGGGCTGAATATAAATATATTCCTTAAATGACCTGAGTAAATTGTGTGAAGATTACCATTATTGGAGTGAGAAAATAGGAGAATGAAGTCAGTGATTGTACAGTGGTGAACAACTCCACCTAAGGAAAAGCAAACACTTTATAACAAAGAAAATTATAAAAATATGTTATTGTAATCAAAGTTTTTATTTGTAAAATTTTATCAACACCTCCAATCCTTGATTCTATTTCTAATTTGTATTTACCTTTTTATTTTATATATGCAATTAATTAAAAAAAAAAAATTTCTTTATGACTGAATGGCAATAACTGGATAATTAGTATAAAATCATATTTCTGATATAATTTAAGGATAAAGAACTATAGTTTTTATAATATTCCTTCAATTTAAAAATTACTATTTGATTTAAATAAAATTGGTTTCCTAGTCATAGGTACTGAGATTATAAATTTAAATATAATGAAGTAATTCATCATTCGTAAATTTTTTAACATAATCAAACTGTTTGATAATTTCAAAACTTCAATTTTAGGAAAGGCTAAAATATTAAAATCCATCTAATTTTCGTTTCATATGAAGTAATCCCCCTTCGATTACCAAAATTATTTTTTTAAAAAATCCTTTTACCATAAATTATAAGTGTAAACACAATAAAAAAAAAATCTGTTGAAATAATCTCAATAGGTATGCCAACATCATCATCATCATTTTACATCACTTTTTGCATGCTTAATAGATTGTATGGGTCTTCTCCAACATAGTATCTCTCCACTTTCGTCATCCCATTTATGAGGTTCAGTCTCCTAAGATTGACCTTCACTACTACTTCATGTGTCTTCCTTGGTCTTCCTTTTCCACAGGTTAATTTCATTTGACACTTCTTTACACAAGTGTATCGTGTCCTCCCCAAGTCAGTCTTCTGTCTGGTACACTGAATCTAATTCTTCTCGTACCGTGTTTTTTTTTCGTTTCTTTTTTTTTTGTTCTAAGCTTATTTGTGCTTCACCTTTCATATACACTAACATTACACATTTGATGGAGTGTATTCACCTCATTTTTCCCCCTTTTTGGCAGCCATCATTCATTTTTTACACTCTCTGCTCATATTTTATTATAATCATCATAAATGCAAGTCTACTTTTCCATGCTGGCATGAGTTGTATGGTTTTACTGAGACAATATTTTATGGCTGGATGCCCTGTTTGTGATCCTACAGACCCGACAGCACCTCTTATCCACTCATAGTTTAAATGGGTAGATTATAAGGTATCTTACCTAATCCTTTTCTTTATATTGAGCATGGACCCTTCCAGCCAACTATAACTTTTGTCTTTTCTGAGTTTATTTTAAGATTTCTTGATTCTAGGTTTTGTTTCCATATTTGGAATTTCTTCTCTAATCCTTTGACAGATTCAGCTATGAGAACTCAGTCATTGGCATACAGAAGTTCCTTATGTATCGCCTATCTTTAACTTGTCTGTTATTGTCTTGGGAACAATAATAAACAAGATAGGGTTGAGAACCAAGCTCTGACGGTCACCTATCTGAATGCTAAATTCCTTGTTGAACTTATTACTAACACTAACTTTGCAAATAGTATCTTTTTACATGGGTTTCTCAAGCCATTAATTAATTCTTAATGACCACCAGACACACAAAATGGTATCCTAATACACACTGACATTACTTTGTTGTCTGGAACATCTCATACTTCTATTCTTTAAATCATAGGACACTGGGAAACCTCTTACTTTCCGCTTCTCGTGCTAAGTTTACCTAACAACTAATATCATTAGCTACCTACATCATACTACATCATATTGGTCCTTCCTCTCCTTTTCTTCCAAGTCTATCTTGTGGCTTTTATGGTCCTACCATACCAATCCCCTACCATATCATCTTCCATCTAGCTGGAACCAGATCTGGTCTTTGGTTTGCAAAAGGTTTTCTTATAGAAAATCTGATTATCTTTTATGTTATAGGTTTGTATCTCCTTGATATATGCACCACCATGTACTTCTATGAATGTGTTGTTTCAATATTTTCCTTCTCCAAATTGTCTTGTGTCTCTGGATCTGTTTTACTCTGATACCATAAATCACTGTCCCATATTGAGTGGTCCATTCTTCATCAGAAAAAGACTTACTCTTTATGGCCATCTGTCTATCTTGTTTCCCTTGTGTGCATCTGGTTTATGCCTTCATCTTAGCGTTAGTAATCAGGTTGATGGGCTAATCTCCTGAAAGATTGTTTTACAAACGTTTAAGTCATTCTGCATCATAGAACTTCAAGAACCTTAATCCCTCTCTCCCCTCCGGGTACATTGAAGAATTCATCGTGATGTTGTTCCTTTAGCACCTGATAGGAAGAGAGTAATCTCTGCTGATGTTTCGGTAATTTACCTATTATTCTTTCAACAAAGCATCACATAAACAATTATTAATCAAATTTAGTAAAACAAATATTACTCGAATTTTGTATCAGAGACTACAATGGTTGGTCAATAAATACGCAGAAAACAAACGTTAACCATAGTGTTCAAATATGTGATTAAAGGGAGTTAAATCAGCTCTTTTTTGTGAGTTATCTACCTTGGACATTAGCTCTTTTTTTTTTTTAATATTCGATTATCCTTTTATCTTTCACAGCGGTTTAAGTAGTAATTACTTTTTATACTAGCTTTGCTCTTGGCAGGTATTCAGGAGGAAAGGTAACGTAATGTTAAAAATTGCTTTTCTATGGATTTTAATAAGTTAATTAATAACTGATATTAATATACCGATAATTTGTCTTAAATAAGTTTTTAAGAAGGAAACGTCACGTTATTAGATATTAACAAAAATTTTCCCCCTCGATTATCCCAAACGTCTTCTAAACGGCTTTTATATTGGGCATAACTATATTTCGATGCCCCTCGCCTTGACTTTGTTTATTTTTTACATACACGCACACATATGTATATACATACATAGAATTACACAAGCCCATGCCCACACACACATGTACACACCCCTCATTTCAAGTATTAGGTACATACTAAAAATATAAAACTAGTTACTTCAGTTAATTGTTTTATTTATTCACTATATTTTATTTCACATAAATACATGTTACACACACACATTCGCCATATTATGAAAGAAAAACCTAAAGCATGAATTTGTTATTTCTTTTATTTCACATCTATTACATGTACTTCTACAATTGGTAATTGATGAGGACAAATTATAAATGTTGTTTCCTAAGTGCATTCAGTATGATTGAACACACTTTGTAAATCACATTTATAATTTACCATCATTGATTATCTATCATAGGAATGCATGAAATAAAAGAAATAGAAAATTCATGCTTGATGTTTTTCTGCCATACTAGATGTGCTCTTCATATAATGTAATAGCTCTATAATGGTGGCATAGAACTTAACTGGATTATGCAGCAGGGGTAGTTTAATATGACTACTATTAAGAGCCACAAACAATAAAGTTATTTTTTGCACACTTAGCACATCCATTTCCACTTATATGTATATATTTCTGCGTAATAGAAACTTGACAAATGAGAATCAATGAAATGTTATTTATGAATTGGGGCTGAATTTTGCTTTTCTTCTGTACCAAAGTGTATATTTTCTTGTTAAGGCACAAAATCTCTTTATATTAACTATTTGTGTGTATTCGAGAGAGAGAGAGAGGGGGGAGTGGGGACAAGCATAACATGCTCGTCCTCTTTTCTCATTTTATTTTCCTTTCAAGTTTAAAACTCTCCTAGGCCTTTTTTTTTTATTCATTGTTATTGTTGATATTTAGACAGAAGAAATTGGAAAGCCCTATTTGTTATATAGAATTATGATTTGTAGCAAAGCTATACACTGCACTCATCGACAGCTTTATAGATTTTACACAGTTAAACAGGGGACAGAGATAATATACATAATTATACAAGCAGAGTTAACAACATTATTACACCAGCAGAAATATATATTATTGCAATATATATTATTACACAAACATGAATAACAAAATAGTCGCACAAACACTGACATTATATATATGTAATGCACAAAAATACGTATATGGTAACAAAAAAGTCTGCCTGACTTTGCATGATGTTTTTAACGCTTAGATCAGTTTTTCTCTCATTTAACATGCATTAAAATATTTTTGAAATTATATTGCTTTTTCCCTTTCCCCTCCTCCAAATGTGGCCATTTTTCTCAGAATGTTTTTAATTTGAAAAATATATCTTACATAGGTTTTTTTCTGTTTTTGTTTTAATGATTTGTGAAATTGTTTATTACAATGAAATATATTTTACAGATCTATGATAAATTTAACATATCTAGATCTAGTCTTAGTTACTAACTGTGGGAAGTTGCAGGTTTTCTGCAGCCTCCTGCTTGAGGTTCAAACCTAGAAGGTTTAATCTTTTGTGATAGTCCCTTTTTTTCTTTTCCTTTTTAATATTTTGTTTTGTTCCTTTTCTAACATGAAATATATATTTTAATTGTTTGTGTAAACTCTACAAATTCTCATATTTGAACTTTAATGAAAAAATAGCAACTATAATATCGATTGTTAATTTATTTACATTTTAATTTTATTTATATTTTGTAAAGAATGTAATAATAAACGAAATATTGTTTGATCTCTTTTTTGTAGAGGAAAAATGTAAAACCAACACAACAATGATAATAGTAATAAAACCAAACAATTAACAATAAATAAATGAATAAAGTTACTTAGTTAATGGGATATTACTACTCTATATATCCAGAGTAAGTATTTCATTTATTGGGTAACTTACTTTGCATAATTATATTGTATATTTTGCTATATTTTCTTCTGTTGTGACAATGTCTTTGATCTAAGGCAAAGATGGTTATTGAATAATCATCAGCTATAATTGAGTATTTTGTGTTTGTGATATTACTGTTGGTTTTTAGAAAAAAAAATCCCTGGTCACAGGCCAAGAGCTTCGGAATTTGTAACAGTTCCATGAACTGTCATTAGCGATGACATTTTTTTTTAACAAGCATATAATGAATCAACCATTAATGAATTAAAAATTTGAGAATAATTTCTTCTCTAAATTGTTTTTCTTGGTTTTTTTTTTACTCTATTATTTTTTCTCAGTAGTCTTTCATTGCGTAATATTTTATTCCATGTGTATTTAGTTTTAAATTAACAGTACTCTATGTAATATATATACGCATGCCTTGTACCATTTTCTGTCTGCAGTAGGTCTTGCAGTTTTGGTTGTGCTTTTATTTGATGCATGTTTTTAATAACTCCCACTGCACCAATTATTATTGGGATTATTTCTAGTCTAGGTCACCACGTTCTGGTTATCTCTGTTTCTAGATCTTTCTATTTGGATTTGCTGGTTCAAGGCGAACTATGTAAGTGCAGAAGTGCCATTAGCTGAACCTGTTAAAGATGCATGAAGGGTGCTGAAAGCATTTTATTCACATTCGTTCAGTATCTGAGAATTGCTGATTTCTGTATGTAGGACAGATTCAGTTATTTACCACGTCACTTGTGAAGATCAACCCAAACCAACTTTCTTTGACTCTGTCTACTGTCTCCAGTGTAAAAGGTTGTGTGAAGAGAACAACTTATTCTGGAGTCATGAAACCTGCAGCTGAAGAAGAAAATAGCATCCGGAAAAAAAGCAACCATTTACAGGTGTATAAATAGGAAAGAGCAAAAGCCCAGCACAAGTGGAAAATTCCTACAGGAAGCGTGGTGCACAATAGGATACATTATAAAAGTTAAGCAACATGAGCTATTTGCTGCCATCTGCAACAGGGAGGAGGCCAGAATCATGATCGCTACTACTTGCTCGCCCCAAAGATTTGTTATTACCCTACAATATTTGAAAAGGCAGATTTTCAAAAGGTGAGTCATCAATGGACCCTTTTCCTTTGAGTCAAAAGGGCTGACAGTTTTTCTCTGTCTGATAGTTATGGAGGAAAATTTTGTATGGTGAGCATGACTGAAAAGACTAAAGATACATAGTTCTTTCTGAGTCAAGCTTTCATTGACTCTTTGAGTTCTGCTTTGGGGAGAAGGTAAGGATGGTGAGGGACCAAGCTAGAATGGGGAAAATGGTGGAGAAGTAAAAGGACTCGGGTATACTCCCCGACAGAAGAAAACAGGCATGTTGCTGTGGTTCCAAGTGTTGACCACACCTGAGGACCTGACTAGCATCCCAAATAGCTTTCAGTTTGAAGAGTCTAAGTGGTAATGGAAAGAAGAAACCCCAAATGCTACCTATACTACAAACAAATCACCTCAAAGCTTTCTACTCCAGAGGAGAGAAACCAGATGTAGAGCAGCTCTTTCCTTCACTGCTACCAACAACGAAAACCAACAGAAGCATCCAAATGGCTTGCAGAAAGGCCACAAAAAAAGGAAGATAGGTTGGACAGACAAATCCAGTGGCCTGACTCCAAAACACAGTTCTCTGAAAAGATTATGTAAGTTCCAACAAAAACAAAATTTTAACTTCAGGTGCGAGCCTCAAGAAAGTAACTCTCGAAAACCCTAACAAAGGAGACTTCTGGTTAGAACCACATCAACAATGTATGACTTCCTTCAGAACGTTTCAGGATTCTGGAGGTTGCTTAATAAGGCCTCAAAAAGAAGACCAAAGTAAGTAACCATCTCCTTGGTCTCTTGCTTAAATAGCTACACTACAAAAATAGACAATATAAATGTATACACCCTAGAATCAGAGCAAAAACAGGGACACCTGCTCAATGGCTTCTAGTTGATATGTCTGGAAATGATAGCCATTAACAAAACCAGAGTTTACTAAACAAAATCGTTCTCCTCTCTTCTGGGTGACGACATGGCACATGCCACTTTCAGTTGGCTCAGTTTAAGTGACATAGCAATGCTGTTCCTCTAAGGCCTAGACCTAGAGGAATATATAGTCTTCCTGGACCCACATAGTAAATCAGTGCTTCTGGATGTGAGTAACAATTGTGGTGCCACCAGACTAATGGCTTTTTATGTCTCAGCTGGAGCAAGAAGGACTGCTTTCTTTAGACATCTAGAAATGTCTTGCACATTAATGTTAGTACATGATTGGAATGGCATTTCAGTTGCATGCAGTGATTGTAACAGAGGACCAAATAGAAGAGAAAAGTGAAAAGGTCTCACAAACATTGTTAGGCATTTCCAACTGCTGGACAATTTTCACCTTGCTTTGCCAAATGTACCATCATAGACTTGGAGAAATCACAAGTCTTCCAGGTTGCATTTAAATAGAATTTCCATCAGGTTAGGATTAGTGTAAGTTGGCTATAGTTTTGGCTTGTTGGATTCACAGACCACAAGTTATGAACTTGTACAGTCAAGTTAGAAACAGTATATAGTTTTGGCTAGTTGGTTAGCTAGACCACAAATTTATAACTTGTGCAAATGAGTTAGAACAATAGACAGGAATCCAGTTATTAGAAGCTAAACACATCCAAGCAGCATCTGTCTGGTGGTCAAACTAAGCAATCAGTTCTTAATACCATTTAACATTGAATACTTAGTCTCTATCATGGTGTCAGACATTCTGAATACAGATGTGTTTGACATCATACTATATCAAAAGTGTACAGGAGCACATAGTTGGGACAAGTCAATGAGCTTGTAACAAAGTACCTGGAGAGGCAAATCCTTGCTAGCCAGTAGCAATTACAATCACTGGACTACAGGCCTGGTTAATGTACTCAGGTCTGGTCTGAAGCAGATCTTTCAGCAAATAGAAACCGAGAAGCAGTTGCAAACAAGGTGGTCAGTGTTATTCAGAAATAGGTTGGGAGATGTCTTTGAAAAGTCAGGCAGGAATGTCTTATGCTTACAATACTACCTGG
>NC_068981.1:177178855-177184865 GCF_001194135.2 Octopus bimaculoides | reverse complement strand
GGGGGGGGGGGGGGTACAATCACCTAACCTTTGTATTTTGTTCCAAGAAATGTACAATGGGACTGGATTGTATGCATTTTCATTTCCTATAAAAGTGACAAGTTCTTGGCATGGAGGTGCTACATGGAGACAAGCTCTACAGCCACAGAAGTGCCAACAACCAAACCTGCACAAGAGAAAATGAAAACATTTTGAACATAATTGCTGTCTATGTTTTACCTTTTGTAGGCTTATACCAATCAGCTGCTTGGGTATATGGGGATGAATCCATCTACCAGTTGAGTCTGTAGTGAAAATCAGTTTGCTACCTTCCTTTGACAGGAAAGGATGAATAGTGTTTCTCTGTTTGGTGGCTATGGTGAAAGATGTGTGGTGAACTTGTCTAAGAGGTTTGAAGACAAGCATTTTCCTCTTTGATCATCAACTCTCATCAACTTATTCAAATGTCACTTGAAGTGCAAGGTGAGAGTAAAGAGGGTGGTGCTATTTTGTAGTGTGTTTTATGAAAGGTGGAGGAAAGTGACAAGACTTGGTAAGGATGAGATCATGTGGTCAACTATCTCATTGTCCCATAGTCTTGTTTTTGGCATCATTTTTCACTATTTTTATAGTTGCTTGTGACTGGGCATTGGTCTTGCACAGCTGAATTTAGACTTTATTTTTCTGTTTTTATCCCATAACTTTTGAACTATTGTAGGCATTGCACTCAGGTTATTTATTTTTTTTGGTGACTCTTGAAGTACATTGGCCATGGAGGGTTTTTCTCTCCATTTTTTTCTTCAGTATATTTAGGAATTCAATTTATATTCTGTTGTTTTTAGTAGCCTTTTATGTTGATTTGTCCTTATCTAAATCTTTTTTTCTTCAGTGTAGTTAGTTTCCTCTTTGCTCTTCATTATTTCCATATAAAGAGAGAAAATTTTTTTTTTTTTTTGCTTGATTTTCTTCATGTTCTCTTATTACACTAATGAGCTTTCTTTTGCTTGCTTCTAAGTATCTTTCTTGTCCCACAATTGTTATTTGGTCGTGTTTTTCTATTCATATCAAATCTCACTCTCTTTCTGTGCAGAGTAAATAAATTCTTTCTCTATCACCTTTGTGATGGAGACTTTGGAACACTATTAGCAGTTATTTGGGGGGTTTTTCTGCTTTTAGTCAGTGGTTCTCAATATTTTTCAACTTCATAATATACTCCACAAGGAAAGTTCTAAAGTTATAAAATTTAGGAAAAATATTGAAAACTATTTTTTTACCTTAATTATTCAGATTTATGTATAACAAAATTATGAATAATATTTATTGCATTTTGAACTTAAATATAGACAGTGAGACATGATATACAAATACAACTCTGAAATTCACTATGCATAATAGGCTTCACAAACTGTTTATCTCTCAGTGGAAACCACACATATATAATATTGTCAAAGCTGCATATTAAATACTAATAGTTCTCTTTTAGACCAGAAGAAGGTAATTCATGATTAGTTGATCTTAACATTTTACAAATCACATACATGTATGCATGCATTCATTCATTCATTCATTCATTCATTAGAGAAACTAGGTAAAAACCATCAAGAGAGTGATGTTTTTTTTAATTAGTTTTAATAAAGTATTCACTGTAATAGTATCTCCTGTAATGGTGACTAATGTCTCTGGCACCTCGTAACTTTTTTTATGCCACATTCAAAGAAACTTATTTCTTTTTCTGAAAAAAAGTCTGTAAGACTGTTTTCAACTTCCTCTCAGGTTGTTATTCCTGGTTAGAAGACTGCTGCAGATGATGGAATGTTGTTTTTGGTTCTCAAGCATAAGCCCATGTGGAACCCAAATTCCCTCTTTGCATGCCTTCCTAATTTTCTTGAGATGTTCATGGAACATGACACATTAAATTTTTGCACCAAATCAATAGTGCTTTGACGTGGATCCAATACAAGTCTCATTCAAAAGGCCATCATTCAGAGTGGGTCATCTTCCAGAGCGAGGCTTGTCGGATATGTCACAATCGCTATCTGTAACCCCCATGACAATGGTTTAACATATATTTACATCAACCGCTTTAACTGGTTTATGGCAGCGATTCATTTGGTTGCCTGTGCGCGGCAACAGTAATCGTACCGATTCAGATCAGCACTCAGTACAAGATAACGTTCAGCATATATTTATGTCAACCACTTTAGAGCAAATACTGTTTATTTACCTAAAGTATATCCCTGTGCAGGATGCTTATGTGGTATTATTCTTGAATAAGATCATTTGATAGCACAAGTCAGATCAACTTCATGTATTTACAATCATGTGAATTAGTGTGGTAGAGTTCAAAATAGGGTACCATACACAGTGTATCTATTTTCCTTACGTTTCCCTTTTGCTTTACATACTGTGCATCTCTTTGAGGCATTTGTCTTCTTGGCGGTGGGGAGAAACAGTCGTGGAAAATGTCCATGTCCCTTTACCATGTGGAGAGGAGAAAGTCCAGCCTGCGGAAGTCCACATGTTCTGTACTTTGGTAAATCTGATGCTTCTATCATTTCCTGGAACAATAGATTCTTGAATGTCAATCCATCCCCCACACTGCCAAGTATCTATCAAATCAAATGTGAGTTCACAACACACATGTCAACTATACACAAGAATATTTTTTGTACCATTTCACAAATTTTCTCACCGATTTGTGTGTTGTTGCCAGCTGATCTGAGTGATTGACTCCGCCCATCCCTTCATTGTATGAAACAACTACACTCAGTTTCATTATGGCATTACCACCTGTATCTTGTTTCCTAGTGTCCTTTGTGCTTGCAGAATGCATTTTGGATAACATGCAGATGTTTTTCTTGTCATGCCACACTAGAGTGAGAATGCCACTATCAGGGCATGGGTATGCTGCTTTCCCCTTTCGAAGTTTTATCTTGTGAAAATCAGGTGACATGTTTTTTCTGTGCATCTTCACAGTCCCACAGGCATTAGTCCTCCTCACCTGCAGGAAGAGGTCTGAACTGGAATACCAGTTGTCCATATAAATATTGTAGCCTTTGTCAAAAAAGTTTTCATTGGGCAACAACACAACATCAGTTGATATTAGAGATGATGCTGGAAGATCCAATCTGTCCTGACCAGTGTAGCCACGTGTACCTACAGGCTCTGCCAGTTGACTGGCATACTTTATAAACCTTGACTCCAAAGTGGGCATTTTGGTTGGGTTGTATTATTTGAAATGGAGCCTTCCCTTGAATTTCCACAAACTCTTGTCCATACAAATGTCCTGTGTGGGGACATACACCATGCTGAAATTTTCAGCCACTTTGTCAACAGTAGGACATATTTTGTGCAGCCTGTCATCCTGGTTCTCAACTGAGTTGAAATGTAGATTTTGAAAAAGTGCCAAAAATCGATCACCTGGCATCATTTCTGGAAAGAAAGGAATCCTGATTCCGATATGACACCAGAGTTGGTTTCTTCATAATGCCATCAGTATCAGCAGGACAAGCAGAACTTTGATTTTATCATCTGTGATTGGAAACCAATCACTGCCATGCCCGGGTCTGACATGCTGGCGATGGTTTTCAGCTTAGTCATTCATTTCGTCTGCTATATATTGGAACATCTCATCCGCGAAAAACTCGTGGAATATTTCTAATGGCGAACTTCCATGTTCAAGGTTTATATATTCTTTTATTCTTTTACTTGTTTCAGTCATTAAACTGCAAGCCATGCTGGGGCACTCACTACCTTGAAGAAATTTAATTGAATGAATCGATCCCAAAACTATTTTTTTAAAGCCTGGTACTTATTCTATTGGTCTCTTTTGCTAAACTGCTAAGCTGTGGGGATGTAAACAAGCCAACACCGGTTGTCAAGCTGTGGTGAGGAGATAAACACACACACACATGCACACACAAAATGGGCTTCTTTCAGTTTCCGTCTACCAAATTCACTATGAGGGTTTGTTTGTCCTGAGGGCATAGTAGAAGACACTTGCCCAAGGTGCCACACAGTAGGTATGAATCTGGAACCATGTGATTGGTTAGCAAGCTTCTTTGGTGGAGAGCCATTCCTGTCCCAACATATATATATATATATATATACACACACACACACATATGTACACACACACACACACACACACATATATATATATATATATATATATATATATATATATATACTAGCAGAAATTCCTGGCATTGTCCAGGTTAAAGAAAATAATGAAATTTGAAAACGCCATGTAGATTACGCAGGTCTCAGCTGCTAGTAGCTGAGACACCAACTTTTTACATAACTCTGCAACCCATGCCAGCATGGAATATAGACGTTAAGTGAAATGTGAAAGGAAAGTTTTCAACTCGTATATGTATATAAAGTAAATACATGTTTGTCTAACTTATTTCGTAACCAAAAAACAGATACAGATTATAAACAATGAAAGGTCGTGCATAGAGAACACACAAACAGACAGTGGATATATCATGTTACTGTTGCACTTTTATATGCACAGATATACATTCACGCATGTCAGTGAAAAAGTGAAAGTGTAAAAACAATACTGTAACACTCATTAGTTTTACACTTCTAAGCGAAATCGTGATGGCACCTGTACCAGTGGAGTGCTAAGAGCACCGTCTGACCGTGATTGTTGCCATAGCAGCTGTCTGGCTTCTGTGCCAGTGACATGTAAATAGCACCATTTGAGCGTGATTGTTACCAGCGTTGCCTTCCTGGCACTTCTGCCGGTGGCATGTAAAAAGACATTTGAGCGAGGTCGTTGCCAGTGCTGCTGGACTGGCTCCTGTGCTGGTGGCACATAAAATACACCATTTTGAGCATGGCCATTGCCAGTACCGCCTGACTGGCCTCCGTGCCGGTGGCACGTAAAAGCACCCACTACACTCTCGGAGTGGTTGGCGTTTAGGAAGGGCATCCAGCTGTAGAAACTCTGCCAAATCAGATTGGAGCCTGGTATAGCCATCTGGTTTGCCAGTCCTCAGTCAAATCGTCCAACCCATGCTAGCATGGAAATCGGACGTTAAACAATGATAATGATGATGTATATGAGATGGACATACTATTCATGTAAGTGCTTCTTCACATACTGTGTTTTCTGTCTTGCCATGTTTATCACTGAGAATGTAGAGATTCTTTTCATCTCCAAATATAGAACATCCAACATACATCTGACCATGTGAGAAGCAAGATTGAAGGAGGTTAAGTCCCACCACCTTTAGTGCATCATCTTGATGCCGGAAATGTTCTTGCACCACCCTTGCCCTTCTTGTTGAGGATCACCCATAAAATATATCTGAAAGAATTTTGGTGATTCATTTGACAGAGGTAGTAGAGAGCCAATCTGATGATAAATCTGACCTTTGACCCTGAAAGTTTGCATGAATCCTGGCTCAGTTATATCTCTTGTGGCTCAAAATGATGTAGTGCAGCATTGTACTATCTAATTTTGTTTTGGAAGTGCTTGGAATCTTAGTCAGTTGATGACAACAGTTTCTTCAATGGCTCTAGAAGTTGGGGAATTACAGCGAGTTTAACCTTTGCAGCACAGTGCAGGTGTCTCTCCAGACTACTTCTTTGCTTTACAATGTATGCACTCAATTGTCATTGCACCAATGGTAACTCTAGTGTCATCTGCATAATGAACTGCTGGATCATAATTGAAAGCTGCTTCATAGAAGTTGCTTCTCTGAGCTGTTGCAACTGCTCTTCCTTCTCTGTTCATCACTTTGAGATGCTCTAACTTTTGTACTGCACAGTCTGTTTGTTTGTTGGCATGCTTCCCTTTCTGCAGCTATCTCTCTTCCCTTATACAGGGACATTCTTTTGGCTGACCTTGATATTGTAGACAAATTTGCATAAGTACAGCTTTCTGCACCCCCACCACCGACTTTGGATGATCATAACTTTCAGAAAAATGGATATTTTTTAATGAAATTCTCTACAAATATACCTCAGACTATGTAGATTCCGAGGACAAAGGAATTTTGGAGGAAAACAATTGGGT
>NC_068981.1:177173888-177178791 GCF_001194135.2 Octopus bimaculoides | reverse complement strand
GGGTGGGGAATTTCTGAAAATTCACTGGAATCCACTTCAATTCCTCTTAACTTTCAAGAAAATGGATATTTTTTAATGAAATTCTCTACAAATATACCTCAGACTATGTAGATTCCGAGGACAAAGGAATTTTGGAGGAAAACAATTGGGTGTTACTTTTGAGAACTGTTCCCCACTGGGGGAAGGTAACACACTGTAGAGAGGCCATGCCAAACTAGTTTAGTATTTAGATTTGTGACTACTTCACAAACACTTGTACTGTAAGCATCTGTGTTCATCCACGTCATACAAGTGTATAAAAATGGTTGTAAAAATGACTGAGAGTGAAGATTAATGATACTATAGTGCTAAGTTGGATACTTACAGCTCACCAGTGTATTCTAGGTTCAGACTCTATGGGGATAGTTTATATCAGTCCCAGTAATATATTCAGGTATTTCATCTCTTCCTATTCAAAAAATTAGACGTTATGTCAGATTAAATCTGAATTTACTTTTGGTTGGTAATAATCATCTTTCACTAGATATTTTCTTACCGATTAAAGGATGTGAAAAAGTAAAAGAAAGAGAATAGAAAATGAATGCATGGTTTTTGTTGTTTTTTGCTGTTAAGATACCGAATATTTCCTAAATAAGCATACTCTGTTATCAAGTATAGTCTAAGTATTATTAAGTAGAGTTTAAATTACCTCTATTTTTTTTTCCAGACTGTATTTAGGACACAATCAAATGCATTCTTTTCAAGATAATTGCAATTCAAAGAAAATTTGGCAACTATCTCTAGAATGTCGAGTTTATAACAGAACCTCATGGAGAATCTGGTATTTATTTGAGGGAGACTGCCACTAAACGAGATTTTCAAATACATTTCATAAAATCAAATGTTGCTGGTTCTTGGCTGTGTTTTTTGCCAATCATGGGAGATAACTCTGGCAATTTTTTTTTGTGCTATATATTTATTGATTTTTCTGCTCAACGTCTGTGAAGTTTTTTTCATCTTGTCCGTTCATATATGATTATAATCATGGAATAATTATTGTTGAGACACTATAGTGGAGAGGTCTGTGTTATTGAAAGTAGTACTCAATAGAAACTCACCAGAATTATCCTGTAAGTTGTAGAAATGTTTATCTCATAATTTAAGCCAGTAAAAATTAACTAAATATAAATATCTTTGATATGTTTGAGAAACAGTTTTATATTAGTGTAAGAAAAGATTTGAGTTAAGGTTTACATGAAGCTCTTTAAAAGACTGGGACTCAGCACTGCTACATTGTATCATACTTGTACAAAGAGCTGTTCTACTGCATGCATCAGGTAGATATATTCACCAATGGATGGGCATTAAAGAGTTAAGTATCTTTACCAAGGACAGTACAGTTCTAGTAATGGGATATAAACTACTAATGCTGTTAGTCAGCCATCCTACTGTAGTTTATTGGTTCGCGCCAGTATCTTTATTGGAATTAGAATATTGATTAAAACTCAATGCTATCCTTCTTGGAGACAAACTTTATAGTATGTAGTTACTGGATCTTCATCAAATTCAAACCCTACCCTATTTTGAGATTTTATATTTATCTGAGATACTTTAATCTCTTTTGCAGTTGGTGATATATCATGACTAATTTTACTGACTATATTCTTTCTAATAATTAGTCTTGTCTTCAGTGCAAAGAAATTGGCATTTAAAACTTTGATATTGTATCAAAACAACATTTTGAGAAAAAAACTACACAGTCTAGTTATTATCTCTATATAAACTAATTTTTACAACTTTTAATAATATAATAATAAACAATGGTACAAAAGTTTTTAAATATTTGCTCTGCTGTCCCCAGCTCCATGACCAGTACTGACATATTGGTAGCACAATTTAATGGAGCCATCTGTACAATCCATAGCAATGTATGATTATTCTGATGTGCTTGCAAAAGTGCAATTTCAGGTTTCCTGTTAGTTTACTAAAGATCCCCTGGCAACATTTTCCTATCGTTGTTTACACTGAAAAATACAGTAGTTAGGTATTTCCTAAATAAACAAAACCATCTCTCTGATATGAAATAGCAACCAAATCTCCTTTAAATTGCACTTAACATCTTAAAAATGGAAGGAACACTGGATTATGTAACCTTAGAAACAAATAAAAATAAAACTGGTAATGCCATGGCTAGAACAGCTTTGATTTGAGGCAGTAATCAATAATTTCAGTGATATTATTGGACTTACCTGATAGGCCACAAATTGAGAAATTCATTGTTTTGAAAACTTGGGTCATTGGCATACATAAAAATCAATGTGTACATCCAATTTTGAAGTCCTATGTATCCCCCGTGACTAAATCATAAAAAACAGGGATGGTATCTTCAAAGACAGCAAATTGTACACTAAATTCATATCTGAGCTTAGTACTAAATCTAGAATCAGACAGCAGAGAATATGATCATATCAAAAACTACACACTGACAAAAACAAGAATAGTTGTTTCTTCTTTATCAAATACATTTATCTTCATGTTCTTAGTTGCTGATTATAATTCCTGTCTCTTCTGATTTAGTGGGCATTGGGGCTTTCCTATGACCGCGAGTCTGCTGCCCTAACCACTGGGCCATTGCACCTCCACTGTACACGTATACAAGTAATTAAAGATGACAAAATTACCAGACATTAATCAAAGAGTATTGTGATGGTTCTTATTGACAGATGTAATATGTAAGTAGAATAAAAAGAATGTAAAGTTCAACTTGTCATCAGAGAAATTATAAAAAGCACGACAATACATAAACTACCATTTTCACACTTGGATTGGATCAATGGTTTTAGTTGTTTACCAATACCATAAACCTCTGAATTTTGAAATGCGAGTGGCTATGTGGTAAGAAGATAGCTACCTAACCACATTCTGGGTTCAGTCTCACTGCATGGTACTTTCGACGAGTGTCTTCTACTATAGCCACGGGCCGACCAAAGCCTTGTGAGTGGATTTGGTAGACGGAAACTGAAAGAAGCCCTTCGTGTGTGTGTGTATATATATATATATATATATATATATACGTGTGTGTATGTGTGTCCCACGACCACTTGACAACTGGCGTTGGTGTGTTTACGTCCTCGTAACTTAGTGGTTTTGCAAAGAGACCAATAGAATAAGTACCAAGTTTTTAAAAAAATAATTAAAGTACTGGGCCGATTCGACTAAATTTCTTCAAGGCGGTGTCCCAGTATCGCAGCAGTCTAACGATTAAAATGAATAAAAGAATAACAATGAAACAACAAGAGTAATGTACCTTGTCAAGGGATACAACTCATTCATTCACTTATCTCCCCTTAAATTGATACCACTCCTGTTCCTCAGTTGGAGGAGCTGAAAATCATACTCTTCCATGATCTTTGCAATGGAAGAACAGTTGTCCTGCTGTCCAATAGCAGTTTCCTTGGATTCCAGATTTTGCATTACCATGTTCATTACTGTTAAAGACGGCCATCTTTTTTTACGTTGTTGAAATACAGTGGGGAAAAAAAAATTTAACAGTTGGCAGATAACACTGATCAACAAATAATAAATAATCACTGAAATAAAACAAACAAAATCAGTGGCTTGTTTAAGTGCAAAAGGTTCGGCTACTTCTGGCTGATACAATATATTGAAACACGGGTATCCCAGGATCCTTTGCACCAATGAGTAATGAAGATATTGTTCTATGATGTATTCAATAGTGGCTAGCATATTTACATTCTAATCTGCCAGAATAAATTAAGAACAAATATGCAAATCATCATTTCCGATCTTGCTGTGCTCAGTTCAAATAAGGATTTTTTTAATTACATGGTAGATATTAGCAGTGACCATCAAACAATTCATTTGCTGAAATCATAAACAAAGCCAATGGTTTGTTTAGGCTCAAAACAAGTTTGTTGTGAATATATAAAAAAAAGTTGTTCTCCTGTGACATACACAACAGTGATTAGTATACTTGCATTTGAACCTGCCAGGATATATTATGAATGAATATACAAATCATCAGTTAAAAGAAATCCTTTAACTGAAAAATTTCAGAACCTGTATTATGGCAGTGCTGTGCACTTTTACAAATTGAAGAGTGAATCTCTGTGCAGTCACTCAATCTGCTAGAAATAGCAGTCAAATTTCCCTGAAAACTTTACTATCCTAAAAACAGCAAGTTTTTAAGATAACACTTTTGATCACAGATCTACTGAATTAAGGGCTAAACCACAACTAATTCTAATTAATGTTGTTCAATTCTATTTCTGGGCCTTATAGTGCCCCGACCTCAAAAAAGTTCCACACTTTTCAAATTCCTAAATAAGTTACACCAATCCAACCTATTATCTATGATCTTTTGTCCTTTTGAGTTGACTCCAATGATTAAATCTCTTCTTTAGACATGAATTCAATAGAAAATTCAGAGAGAAAGCAGTGTATTTTTTTTCCAATAATTTGTTAATATGATATCAAATCACCATAAGCCTAAGTGGTTTCATTTACAAATTTACAAGTCCTATCCCCCACTCCAAAAAAAGGTAGAACAGCCAAACTACTTAAATTAAAACTGATAGCTATCGGCTTTTTTTTTTTTTTTAACTGAAGGCAGCCTTTCCTTAAGTTCTATTTTTGACTTTCTAAGTTGAAGCTGATATTGTCATTTCTCAAAGGATGGAAATAA
This sequence comes from Octopus bimaculoides, assembly GCF_001194135.2. NCBI lineage: Eukaryota > Metazoa > Mollusca > Cephalopoda > Octopoda > Octopodidae > Octopus > Octopus bimaculoides. The sequence continues at coordinate 177,174,107 of NC_068981.1, read as the reverse complement.
ATGCTTACACTTGTTACCACTTGTCCTTCCAGCTTAAATTGGAAATCCAGAAGTTTTCTTAGTAATATGTTGATGTTTTTTTTTTTTAAAAATTACAACAGAAGCCTTAAAGATAAAGCAGTGCTCTGTTTTTTTAAATTAATGAAGCATTAAAATGTTTCTTCAATAAGTTAGCCAGGAAAGGAGTATTGAAGTCCATGACCGTTGTCAGGCCCTCCT
>NC_068981.1:177169498-177172743 GCF_001194135.2 Octopus bimaculoides | reverse complement strand
AAAAAGAAATTGGTTTAATAATCATCCTAATGGAAAAAAGAGAGAAATTAAAGATATCACTTTCTCAGGCCAGGAATGGTTTGGAGACAGGTGTGTGTGTGAGTGAGTGAGTGTGTGTGTATGTATGTATGTATGTATGTTTGTATGTATGTATGTATATATATATATATATATATATATATATATGTATATATATATAGACAGATCAGATAGAGAGAAAAAACAGTGTAACAAAGCGTCCTTATAAATATTGATCATGTTCAACCAGCTGAAAAGGTTGGCTACAGTTCAAGTTATCGTTGTATAATGAGGTCATCCAAAATTTTTTTGTCTTTTGTTTTTGTTGTTTTTTGTTTTTATTATTATTTTTTTTTTAAAGCAAGAAAATCGTACTTGCTAGCGCAAAAGATTTGATTTTAGTTTCACGCATTTTCATAGATAGGTGTTCTTGTGAAGTTGAAAAGCTGAAAATCATTTTCTCAACTTTTATTTTTACATATAGTTGCAATTATTCACTGCTGTTACAAGCACGCAGACACACACATTCTTATATACATGTGTCTGTATGTGTGTGCACATGCACATATATACATTCATATATATAAATACATACATACATACATTTATATATATATATATACATACATATATATATGTATATATATATGACGGAGAGAGAGATTTATATATGGAAATAGTCACAATATACAGTTAAGATCAGAAATAAACCCAAAGAGGTAAAAGTTGAAGAACAAAAGAGCTTTGTCAGTAAATTTGATTGTGATGGCTACAGGTATAGGGTTGACTTTAGCATACAGTAATAAACAGAAATGATTTAGAGCAAAACAACAAAATAAAAATAAATATAAAATGATTTAGAAAGCTCCCTCCTGGAATCTACATTTGTCTCTCTCTCTCTCTCTACTGATAATCACTAGTTGAACATTTCCCTCTAAGAGCAGTGTCTGGAATAAACAATGAAAAGAGACTTATAAAATAAACATTTGAAATTGAGTTTTTTTTTGTAATAGATACCATGGGACAGAAGGATGGAAAGAGTCTAACAAATATTTGAGTTCATCTGTTTTCAAATGATTGCATTTACAGCATGAAGTGGGGACTAGTCTGAATACCTCAAAATCTCAAGGGTTAAATTAGGCTTGTCAAAGCTACTTCATATCTGTTTTGCCATTTCTAAATTCTCTAGTTCTTAAAATTGTTATTAAATGATTGGGTAATATTGATTTAAAATATATATATATATATGGAAACAAAATGTTTATACACAGTATATATGGATGTATAATATTGTATATATATGGATATGTGTAGAAAGTCGTCTACTCAATGTTCAAAATAACTGGTGATGGCTTTTACCATTTTTGATCCATTCAGAAAGATTTCATCATTTTTGCCCAAACAAAAGTCCTGTTTACAGTATGCTCAAAGCCCTGAGATATTTTGAACAATAGAGAAAGAACTAGAGATAAAAATTTGAGAGAGAGAGAGAGAGAGAGAAAGAGAAAGGGAAAACTAAGAAAGTAAGTTCAAGATTGTCGGGTAAATAGTTTTACAACTCCACAGTGAAACCATTAAAAAAAAGAAAAAAGGGTGGGGGGGTGATATTGCTCATAGTATATATACAATGGCAACTTTTCATTCTCCTCAATATTAAGCCTACAAATTGGAGGTATTTTGCTCTCTCTCTCTTTCGCTCTCTCTTTCCCTCTCTCTCTCTCTCACACACACACAGGCATACACACCACTCACACACGAATGTACACAAGGTGCAACCATTTATGTATAGCATTTTCAATTGCAAACATTTTTAAAAAGCTACATAATTAACTTTTTACAAGCTATCATTGTATGATTTGAATAACATGCTTATATTTTGGTTGTAAAATGTTTGAGCAATTCATTTCATTTTTATTTGTTTAATTATGTTTTTATTTTGTTTCATTGAGAAGACCTTGCAACTAAAAGGCCAGGGTGTTTCTTAGGCTGTTAACTAAATCAGAAACATAATTTTTTTTCAAACTAGACAATACTGAATCAAAGACAAGGAGGCATCTCAGGATTTGTGCAATGAGTATTGAATTGCAAGGGTTATATGATAGCACTAATATTAATAATGGTAATAATCTACAAATATATATAAAAAAAGGAGAAATGTCAACTTAATGAATTGAAATGGTTTAAAATTTATTTTTGATGAAAAAATAGGAAGATTGTCAACATATTTTTTCTTTTACAGGTTTTTACTCTTTCTGATTTTCAGGAGTATTTTAGCAAATAAATGAAGCCTAACGATAAATCCCAGCCAATGTACAAATTGAAATTTTATTATTGGAAACATCTGTCCTTTCTTCTGCTTCTGTTTAGAGAAAAAGAAATAGTAAAAAAATAAAAGAAATGAGCAAATTGTAAATGGACGTTTTAGGTGACCAAACCAAGATGAAGCTTTCCTCCAAGGAATTGGATCCAATAGTAAAATCGGTTGAGAGCTAAATACTCACATTCGAACATCAAATTATTTCAAAGCATCCTACTTACACAGAAGATTTAGGAGTTAAGTAACACCTATCTATTTAAATAATGTAACTGAATTTTTTTCTTTTTCTCCAGGTCTCCAAATATTTCTAATTTTCTTTAGTTTCACAGGCTGCAAACTTAAAACTGACATGAATTGTGTGTATGTGTGTGTGTGATTATATTTGTATTACAAAGAGGAAGTTTTGCACAAATATTTGAAAGGAGGTTAAAGTTTTTCACTGTCAAAATTAAGAAACTAGAATGGAAATAGAATGCTTGAAACAATGGACAGCAGCTGCAATGCTAAAAGTTGGAAATAATTTAAATCACAATGAATATTTCAAACAGAAAAAGTGAAAAAAAGAAAAAAAGAAAAAAAAAAAAGAAAAAAAAAAGGAAAAATAATTGGAATAATTATAATAATAATGAAAAGGGGAAAGTGGGGAAATTGATTGAATCTATATTTAATTTTCTCTTTGAATTCATTTCTTCTTATGAAATTTAAAGAAATTTAATGTCTTTTCTTCTTTCTTTCGTTTTTCCTAGGAATTAGCTTGTTTCTGTTTGTTGTCTCTACACATCATCCATACTTCGGAGAAAGGATAGCAATAAATTGAATTTTAAATTATTTTCCTCTTTTGTATTGAATTTTTTTCAGTATTAAAGTTTTTAGGATTTTTTTTTAATGTTTGCCACAGTTTGCTGCATAA
>NC_068981.1:177152393-177167393 GCF_001194135.2 Octopus bimaculoides | reverse complement strand
TTACAGCAAATGACCACACATCACTCTTAGTCGTGAACTTGCCCTGTTTTAGGAAAAATAAACAACATTTTATGAACAGAATATTTACTTACAAACGAGTAATGTTGAAAACACAATAATTTCCTTCGAGTTCCCAAGATTAACCCTTTAGTATTCAAACTGGCCATATCAATCTCAAATGTTCTGCCTGTTTTATGTTTAGATCAGACAGATCTGGCCTTTCACACCTACCAATACAATGTCATTTTAAAAATAAACAATCATGTCATTGAAATCTCGAAGCTACAAGATAATGTATGAGGAGTTCAAAATGATTAAATAACTATTACATTTGCTAGAGTAATCTGAATGTTAAAGAGTTAAACAGTAATATTTAAATTTAGGATTATTCAAAAATTATTCTAACTATTATTAATTAACTACGCAAGTATCTGTTGATGAATGATTGTATTTGCTTATTTGACTTAACTGTTGTTCGCCATGTCTCAGTCCCATACAATAACACCGCTTTTATGTTAATGTTAAAAATTCTTATTTTGTTCTTTATTGAAATTACACTTGTGAAAAGCGGTCCTTGCCTTACTTATTCTCGTCTTAATATCTTCGTCGGTGCTGCCTGAGAATGTTATCTTACTACCTAAATACGAACACATAAGCAATATGGAGCTATGGCAAAGAATGAATCAAGTTTTGATTAGGGAGCAAATATTTAAGAAAAAGTGAAAGTGAATTGGTAGCACAATTAGAAAGGACACACCGGATGGATATAGAAAGATGGGTAGGCCTAAGAACTCATGGCGTAGATCAACACAAAAGGAACTAGAGAAAGGGGGACATTCATGGCAGAGTATAAGTACAAAAGCGAAAAATTATGCGACATGGAATTCAATTATAAGTGGCCTATATCCCGTGTTGGAGGGTTAAAGGCAAGGAAGAAGAATTATTAATTAACTAGCTGCTGGAATTCTGTCAATGAACAAACTGCATTGCAACACATTAACAATACTAATTTTTCCACATATCAAATTTGTGTAATGGCTGTGAAACCTTTTCCAACACAGCTGTTAAATGTTTCATTGTTAATGAACTACAAACAAATGGAGTGTGGCTATGTGTAAGAAGTTTGCTTTCCAATCACATGGTTCCGGATTCAGTCCAATTTTGTGGCACCTTGGGCAAGTGTTTTCTATTGGGCCATCCCATAAATAAGGTGTTTTTTTTATACTTCTTCTACAATGCTCTTCCATCTAGCTGGTAGACTTGCAAGGCCCCTCTTCCAAAATTCACTTGTCCGTGACAAAAAATACTCCTTCAGTACTGTTCTGACCTAGTCTACAGAATTCATATTTTTTCCATCCACATGATTTTGAAGAATGCAGAATAAATAATAATCAGATGGGGCAATGTCTGGTCGGTGGGGCATTGCTTCCCATTCAAACTGCTCCAGCCTTTGTAATGTCATCTTTTTGCTGTGTGTGGCTGAGCATTATCCTGATGGAAGAACACCTTTCATCTTGAAACCAAAGATGTTTGCTTTTCTTCTAGCACTGACTTGAATGACTGGTTGAATGACCAAATCCAAGCTTCTCTGCTAGTTCCTCAAAAGTTACGATAGGTTTGCAGGACATCCTTGTTGAGCTCTACAGATCTTCCAAGACAAGGCTCGTCTTCTATGCTGTAGTTTCTGGCTTGGAATTTCTGGAACCACTGTTGACATTGGCTTACGCTTATAGTCTGATCCCCATATACTCCATTAATATTCCTCACACTTTCCATTGTATTGTTGCCTTTATTGAACTCATAAAGCAAAATACGCTGAATATGCTTTGTCACTTTCATTACAGCTTTGTAAAAATAACTGTTAAAATTGAACTGCACTCTTCAAAACTTGCACTAAGAATAAGGACAAGGTAAAATTACTACCTGCTTTTATAGCAAGTTGATGCAGGTAGTTTATCCCATCCCCCTCCGATTTTTAGTTCGTGCAATTGAAAAAACTGCATTATTTATGGGATGACCCAATACTATAACCTCAAGCTGACCAAAGCATTGTGAATGGATTTGGTAGATGGAAACTGAAAGAAGTCCATCATATATATATATATATATATATACCAGTACCAGTTGACTGGCATTTGTGCCGGTAGCACGTAAAAGCACCCACTACACTCTCCGAGTGGTTGGCGTTAGGAAGGGCATTCAACCGTAGAAACTGCCAAATCAGATTGGAGCCTCGTGTAGCCATCTGGCTTACCAGTCCTCAGTCAAATCGTTCAACCCATGCTAGCATGGAAAGCAGACGTTAAATGATAAATGATGATATCTATGCGTGTGTGTCTTTGTGTTTGTCCCCACCATCACTGCTTGACAACTGGTGTTGGTATGTTTACATTCCTGTAACTTAGCGATTTGGCAAAAGAGACTGATAGAATAAGTACTAGGCTTAAAAAATAAGTCTTGGGGTTGAGTTGTTTGAACTAAAATCCTTCAAGGTGGTGCTCCAGCTTGGCCACAGTCAAATGACTGAAACAAGTAAAAGAATAAAAGAATATTTAGTTAACATGTAAAAGACGAAGGTTCTTAAGCAACATACCAAGAGAATGCTTTCCCAGGCCATCCATCGGATGGGTAAGACAGCTCTTCCCTCTATCCTGTAATAATCTGCACTATAAAGACTCCTGCTCATGCCAAAGTCAGAGATCTTGATGCAGTAGTTGTGGCCCACAAGGCAATTCCTTGTGGCCAGATCACGATGGACCATATTCAGGGACTCGAGGTATTTCATTCCTGATGCAATCTGTGACGCCATGAAGATTAAACAACCATAGCTGAAAAGGGAAATGGAAAATTTAAAACATTGAAAATGATATGAAGAATGAAATACGAAACAAAGTATTTGGAAATTCAATTGAAATACTTGATGACAAGTTTGAACAACTGAAAGAAATAATATAAGTTAATGTTAAATTATAAATGTAAAAAAATTAATGAATAATCATTTTAGCTATATGAAATTGCATCAGTCTAGTTATTGATTTTAACCCAAGCCAAAATGGAAAATGGATGTTAAATGATTATGATGATGTTGAGGTAAGTGATTTCTATTTTGTGTTAACCTGTGAGATCCTAGTTTCTAAATTTATCATCTCATTTGTATTCAATGTTTCCGATCATCTATCAGATTAAAGTCAGTCTTTTTAGCTGCTGAAATTCAGCTTTCACTTCACTATTGCACAACATTTCCACCCACTTTCAATCACTAAATGTTTTTTTTGAATATTTTCTGGGTATTTTCTTTAACTTTAGAAACATTGAATGTATGTCATATGTGAAAACAATTTGTTTACTGTTCATTGTATTTATTTAATTCGATATTTGTTACTCTTCTTCTACATTGGAAAGATTCAGGAAGAGTACTAGAAAAACTTCTGTTGTCTACAGTGCCAAATATTAAAAGAAAAAAAAAGAAAAAAGGGAGACAACTCAATGATCTCCCCTTGCTATATTGAATAATCAAACTATGTTACGGACATCATTCAAGATTTCAATAGGACCACTGGAAATTTTTGTTGGGATAGACAAAGCTTAGAAGAAAGAAGTCTTTTCAGGACCAAGAGCTGTATTTTAAGCAGGTATCAACACATCACAAGGACTAACAGCACCAACAAGAGCAGGAGTTTTTACCTTGTTATTCGTCAATCTATCCCTGATATCAGCCAAAGTGAACACAAAACCAACATTGTTCTTAATGTGTGACAGTAACCTTTCAAGGGCTGCATTGTGCTCCAAATGACCTCTTATGGCCTTCCTCATCATTGTGATTTTTACCCATGAGGACAACTGCATGGCCCCTGAGTGACATTCTGAAGGTCTGCATCTGCCTGGAGCCAACATTGTCTGCCTTGACGATGAAGCATTTGGGATATTCATTAAGCAATTGAATGATCTTGATGAAATAGTTGGCTTTCCAGGTTGATTTATCTTCCTTGACCATCTCTTAGTTGCCATACTGTTTTAACGGGCAGCATATTATACATTCTCAGATTTATCTTTAAATTGCTGTGGTGTAGTCCCTGAGTTGAAAGAAAGACTGTCTATATCCTTTTTAAGCTCTCCCCGAGTAAGAATAACAGGGTAAGATTAATAGAGTCAACGATCTGTTTGAATGCTTGAAGTTTCATGGAAACTGAGATGAAGCTCCAGAGGAAAGCAATGTGTGAGAAAAAGTATAAAGCACAGCCTGGTAAATGAGACGTAGATATGACAGAAGGGAATACATCATGAAGGTTCAGTTAGAGCTGATACATTCTTTAAAAAAATATATAACATAAAGAAACATTGTTTCATATATATATATACATATGTGCACACACACATAACATTCAGTCTGCTAAAATGAATTCATAAGCACACACATAACATCTAAATATACATCTTTTTTCCTCTGATGATATTGTGCTCATGTCACATTAATGTAAATTTAATGTTTATTGAGTATTAATATATCTGAAATGGCTGTAAGTGAAGATGACCAACTTGCTGTTAATAATAAACAATTATTATCTTCCTAATCTCCATTTCCTTTTCTGCTTTTAAATGAATATAAACTATATCTTTTTATGTATATATACCTATTATTTTAAGGAAATTTATTCCCCCAAAATACTAGGTATTGAACCAGTATTTCCTTGGATGAACCATCCCTTCATGAGGTTTACACACCATCTAATTAAATTATATATATATATATATATATATATATATATATATATATAGGCAGGTAGTTAGGGTAAATCCCAGCTGTTTTCTCTTGAAGTGCATCTGCTTATTTCATTATTACAATCCAATATCTGATCTCATATGCTGATGCATATTAGTTCAAATACATAATAAAATTCAGAATTATGGAAATATTATTTTGCAGAGTTATTGTAAAATAACAGGAAAGTGAAAATTTTTTGCTTCACTTTCCTGTTTTGTTTTATTTTATGTTTAAAAATAATACTAATATAATTATTAACATTTATATGTAAAATAAAATACACATGCGTTTGTAAAATGTTATTAGAAAATCTGATTTTAGTATTTACCTCATTGTCTTAGCATTGGTTGCAGCAGCCACAGGACTTTCAGGGACATGTTCCAAGATAAATTGATTGAGGTCTCCGTATTTCATATATTCGACAATCATACATAATGGTTCTTCTTGTGTGCAGACTCCAAGTACACGAACTATGTTTGGGTCTTTAAGCTGTGACATAATCTTGATCTCTTTGTGAAAATCAGCTCTGAATTAAAACAAATATTGTATTAGGAACTAACAGCAAATATATATATATATATATATATATATATATATATTAGTTTATGTATATATTAATATTATATCAGTTATTAAAACTTTCGATAATTTAAATACGTTAATAGTTACCAGAGGTTAATAGTTACCAGAGGTAGCAAAATTACACTCCCTGAAGAGAAATAAATGAGGAACCCCAACAAGTACTATCATTTATTTCGAAACATGTGTAGGAATTAAAGGAACTTTTATTGACATGCGTTTTGCTCCATTTATTATTATCCATATATATATATATAATTTATTTGGTGAGGTGATACGTTTTTGCAGAAGTACCTCCATGTTATTAAGGAATGTTTCTGGATACATCTTACACAATTTACAAATATCAGATTTAAATAAGTGTTTCAACTAGATTTCCTTCATACTACTCATATTTTGATATATAACACAGTGATTCCAATCATTAAATTGTCTTGCAACTCCAGCTGATGTGCTTATTCAAGCTAACAATTGTATTTATGTCTTTAAAAATGTTCACATAATAATGAAGGACAGAGAAAACGAAAAGTTCAGAGTGAGTCAAATTTAATTAATTACCTGGCTCTGTCATCAGCACTGGGACGTAGCATTTTTACAGCAACTAACATTGACCGCGGTGTTGTCCTTGTCACCACAAATTCTTCTCCCAAGAAGTCGGTTATTCGGGCAGCTTCACACAAATGAACCTAGACAAGAAAATAATTATTGTTAAACATGTTACGAAATATATAACTTTGGGAATTAGCATTTTTGTAATAAGATTAATGCTACACTACCAATGTAAGAAACAAGCTAAAAATTATAATTATTAAAGTACATTACATTAAAAACAAAACAAAACAAAACTGACATTTTCTCAAGAAAAATACAGGATATTTTATCAGGGGAATTAACACGAGAAAAAATGTATGAGTTATCTCCCTTACAATTTCTTTTTTTTATTAAATTTATATAAAACGAGAAATTCTGTCAATGATATAGCGAGTTGGTGTCAGTATTAGTGGACCTGCAGCCGTCAAGGGTTTCAGTCGAATATATCGACCTCAGTATTTGCTACTTCTTTTATCCATGTGGTATTTATCGAGTGGTTAAGTTCTTTTACACGACTATTATTTTAGCAAGTTTTGTATCTAACTCAATTGCAAGCAGGGGCACGCACACACAAGCATATTAATTCGTTTATGTCATTAATGTTTTGCTTGTTTCAGCCACTGCGGCAATGCTTTGACCATTTTAAAGACTGTTGTCTTTTAAAGCTTGATACTTATTTATTTAATTTTTTTAGCTGAACTGCTAATTACAGGAACTTTAACAATCAATGTGCAGAGAAAGATGAAGATTTGCACAACCACATACAAACACAGGAATTCACTTGTTTTTTCGGTGTCTTTCACCTGTTTCCTATGCTAGCATAGGTTGAACAAATACAACAAGGTATTGTTTTACAGCTAGGTGTCCTTCCTGTTAAATCTAAACTGTTTCTCAATTTTTTTATTTTACTGGTTTTTGAAAGCGCAAAATCTAGACAACCATTTTATATGACAATATCATAAAGTTCAATGATTTCATGTAAATATTAACCCAGTCACACACTCACATACATGCATGACAGGCTTCAACTGTTCTCATCATCCTAAATCCACCCACAAGACATTGGTTGACCCTAGATTACAGTAGAAGACTTCCAGTGTCCTGTGTAGTACGATAGAATGCAAGATCACATGGTAGCAGGACAAAACCCAAATATATACAGCTATAAGAGGCTTCAGCACAGTTTCCATCAACCAAATTCATTCACAAAGCATTGGCTAGCTCAGTGCTTTAGCAAAAGACACTCGCCCAAGACGGTGTGCAATGAGAATAAACCTGAAACCTTGTGGTTGCAAAGAAAAACTTCTTAACCATATAGCCATGCCAATGCCCTACGCATGCACACACAATCTACAAAACAAATTAAAATGATAGTTTAGAGACAAAATTTAAGCTTAAGGAAGAATGTACAGCCACAACCGAAAAACTTAGATATAAATCTATCAACAACCAACACCAAATACTGAATATACAATTTGCCAAGATCCTAAATTAGTCTGTCCTAGTTTCTCTGCAAGCAACTCAATCAGTAAAATACCTTTTATTAGAAGAACATGTTGAAAGTTGCTGAAAGTGTATATGAAGATGCAGTACTAACAACTAATAAGATGCTTGTGCCAGGACAATATTAATGCAAGAATAAGGATAAATTACCAAACATGTGACCATGCATCAGGTTACTTTGGAAAATGAAATATCAAGTCCAACAGACAACTAATATTCAAACAATGCCTGAAATATGATCTAGCCATGACAAAACTTCTTCCAGCTTCCTGAACAAACAAGTTTTACAACTATTGCCAGCCACAGTTAAAACAATAGCACCTGTTGGAATATGTGCTTACTCAGAGGGGCAACATTACAGATGCAAGCTGTACATCTGTCATGAGGGAGGCTGAGTACTGCTTCACTAATCATGTGTTGATACATAGTGTATGCAATTTGTCTGTGAGATTGAAGTTCAAGGAATTTAGCAAAACTGCACTGAAACGAGTAGAAAACAAAAAATCCGAAGTGCATTGTACACTTACAGCAAATATGACCAGCAAGATAAAAAAGGCTACCAACATTACACCAGCCATGCGTAAGATAATCCACAAAACAGCTACTGTCTAAATTGGGTTTCCCAAATCTGAACACACTGACTATTGTTTGAAAAACACAAGTACCATCAATCTATTCTAGATAGATGAGGTACAGAGCAAGGTATCAGCTGACTCAAAGACATGGAAGCTTTGCTATAAAATCAACTGCAGCTGTTTTAAGATTAATAATGGAACTAAGAGGCAAGTAAAATTCAAGAACTTGATGATTTTCAGTGTGGTGGTCTTCAGCACCAGTCTAAGATAGATACACAGTCTCTCTGGCTGGAATACAGGGGTATATGTAGGTCAAGCCTGTGTCTTCTCAATTTGAGGTCAGGGGGTTTTGTCCATACTATTTTTTATGATTTTTATAAAAAATGGGGTTAGTTCAGTGCTAGGACGTCCACTACAAATATTTTCATCAGTACAAGTATTTCTTAGCTCACTGAGCAACCAGCATGATCCCATTTCCTACTATTCAGCTACTGTAGGAAATATAATTGGTTTTCCATCTTCACAACCCAAACAGATGGCAGAATTCTTTATTGCAGCAGTCAGAGTATCATGTACATCACTGACAATGAAATGCAGCCACTTCCCCGCTTCATTACATGGAAGGTGTAGAGTAAGTGAAAGCAATTACAAATCTCTAGTTGCCTGTGCAGCTGCAGTTACTGCAATGCTTAAGAGGTGGAGTCTCGGTCATTTTTAGAAATGAAGCATGAATAATAATCAAGAAATGGTCTTACTAGAGTGAGCTACATATATATTTACACATATACATATTAATATATATGTTCATTACAAAAAAAAAATATATATCTACCAAACAAATTGAGTTCTATATTAGATAATGGCTGTAGTGTGGAAAATCTATGATTATACATATTTTAGGATATTTACATTATGGTAAATATATATTTTCACAATTTCCAACTACCAAATTCTGTGCACAAATATTGGTTAACATTAAGTCTTTCATTGCTACTCAAGCAGTGGAATCTCACTCAGAACCATGTAGTTATGATACAAACTTCTTAACCAAAAGGTTATGTGAAGAAATATCTTTTTCTTATTGTGAAGGAATAAAATTCAATTTATTGTTAAGTCTATGTTAAACTGTTATTTGAAGGGGATGATATTCCACTTATTGTTTTATGGACAGGATTCAAATGGAAATAATCACATACTCCTCTGCAAAATAATGTATTCCAGCAATTAAAATTAATTAAAGGCAACATATTGCAGATCTAAAAATTATTCACACACACACATGTACCATCAGAGTATATTTTTTCTATTCAGAATGCATTTTCTAAATGTAGCTCGCTGTGCCAGCATCATACAGTGAATGTTATATTTATTCTCCTCTTGCCAGCTCTAATTTTTTTTTTTTTAATTCAGGAAGAATTTGTTAGTGAAATTAAATAAGTTCAACTGAGGATCAGAAAGCAGACTGCAGAATATGTTACCCAGGAGATTAAGTCTGTACTATGGTGTGCTTGACAATTTTAAAGATATCTTTGTTCAAGTTAACCAATAAATTTTTTATTTAAGACAATAAATAAATAAATGAAAGAAAAGTAATTTTTGATAGGGCTTATATAAGGTCATGTTTCTTTGCATTTCTGTTACATCAGTACATAGTTTTTATATATCATGAACATTATATTCTAAGTAATCACATTATAAATATTATATTCCATTTTCTCCATGTTGTGTGTTAAAATAGAGTTAACATTCATTTCTAGCAAGCACATTCCTCAAAATGTGATTACACCTAATAGAGAAAAAACATTCAATATCTTATTACTACAGCCTTCATTGCCATTTTCCCGGCATTTCCTTTATCTATGCATTCAACTTAGTTTAATGAGAATTTAAAGTTGTTTAACCATTTATATTCATTATTTACTTTCTATATTCTTTTCAAAATAAAAGCAGGTGCAAAATTAGCAAAGCATCACACACTTACACACATAAATACAGTTAAAATTTTCAGACCATTTATAAAATCATTGCATCTATTGTTTCAATGGTGATGGTATTTTTGTAAAACTTTTCTATTTCCACACATAATTGCATGTATAAATTGCATGAATTACAGTTTCACTGCAGAGATTCTGATCCACTATTGTCTTTTTTAGTATCGAAACATTATACCGTTTCCTGAGTTAGAATTATGAAGTAGCTGAAAGTAAGAGACATATGCTGAAGTGCTTTTATTGATCAATACAAAGGCTTCAGCCATTATAGTTTTAGCATATTACCAATTATGGCTAGAACACTCGACTGCAGAGAATTATACAAACACCTGAGTAAGACACACAATTTCTCATCCTTAAATAACAACACTTTTCCAGACATATTCTGTATTTTTAAACTATTATGTTCAAGGAGAAAAGCATTGCACATGGCAAAAAAGATGGTAGAATTAATGAGAAACTAAATAAAAATGAAAATCAAAAAGAAAATTAGCATATTGTTGAAACACTTGATAAATGAAAAAGTTCCTGGGTTTACATTCAGTAGTTTCCAAGAGTCTAGTGAGAAAAACAAACTATGGATTGCAAAATCCAGAGAAATACTTGTAATTGGTGCTTTGAGAACAGATAGTGATTGCTAATGAAGTCTGGGAAGAGAGTCTGGGAGCATAGTGATAATCTAATGAAGCTTTTAAGAAACACACAACTCTATGAAGCCAAGAATCATATTTTCATTCTTCCCTTCTGTAGCATCAACTATAAGAATTCTTATAAAGTTTTCACAAAAAACTAACTCCAAAGATCATATCAGCATCATAAGAAACTCTTAGGTCTAGATTTCATCTTGTCCTCCTCAGTTTGACAAAAGATCTTTTTCATAGTTCAACAAAAACTTTTGCCTATAGATGTTCAAAGGTGACAAAGCATTGCTGAAATCAAATCATATAAAGAAAAATTATTCAAATTTATAACATACACACATCTTACCTCTCCAAATTGTCCTTCACCAAGAACTTCAATGAATTTAAGGTTATCTCTAGGAAATTCTGCCACAGAGTAGTCAATACTAAGAAGTAGGTCAGCATTGGGTACTGCATAAATATTGTTGCCACTAACCCCCTGTAGACTGGGAATGTTAGGCACGTGTACATTGACTATATCTGCAGCAGCATAAAGTGCTTCATAGTTGGGAGGTTTGTCAAGTGTGTTACCCATGATGGGTGTGCCCTTGGGAGGTCGTGGAGGTCGTGGTGGTAGGGACACTGTCAAAGATGACTTGGTCACGTCAGGTACAGCATAATCACGGGAATCTGGAATGTGGTGAAATAGAAAACTCAAAGCGTATTGTTTTAAAAACAGATATTAAACAAATGAATTTAACCATCTTAAAGACAAAAATAATACCATATGGATGGCTAAATCTCTGATATTTCAGTCACTTGTGATTTTTATTTTTCCTGATTCAAAACATTAACATTTTTAATTTTATTTAAAATTACCTGAAAATTTTATTCAAAAATTTATTCAAATTAGTCAATTAAAGGAAATCTTAGGTATTGATACGAACAAGTAGTAGTATCTTTAGTTTTGGAATATTTTCTTTCAAGTATCAAAAGCAGCAATAGGACCAAGATATTGACAGGGCTAATTGTAGCAGAGGTAGACATGTAGTCAGTTAAATCAAACCAACTACATTATTTTATTAACTCTAAACACTTGAAAGGTGAATTGTCACAGGCATTTTAATTCAAGTCAGCAAAAGAAATTAAGTATTATGCGACATTTTACTTCACTATTCTACTATCTTGGGTCTTCATCCCTCTACATTGTCATATTATAGTCTGAACCAAAATTGTTAAAGGACTCCTCCTCATAGTATACAATTATTTTGGGTTTTTGCATGCAAGGAACTATTTTGAAAAAAAAAAGAAAAAATTCTATGATGCATTCTTTAGTCAAGTGGGCAATGAAAAAGCTATATATGGCTGAATGATTTGTAAAAATTGTTCAGGCCATGTAAATAAGTGAACGTTTCAATAAGGCCATGGGGAAGGAGGATATGTTGTAGAGGCAGATATGCACCAAGGACTGATACCAGTCTTGATTTCTTTGATAGTTTAGGTTCACAGAAGTACAAGAAGAGATATCTAGTTTCTTTATCCTGATATTAAGACTGATTCAATCCAGATTTTTTGAAATGATTAAAAACTTTAGAGTTGTTTCTGATTGATACAACAAAGGGCTAAAAAGTGAATATCATAAAAACTAGCTTACTAATTTAAAGGGGATAATTATCATCTGAGAAACAGACTTGCTTAATATATGCAGTAAAGAAGTAGACAAGACCTCAGTGTTGTGTAGTCAACGAAAATAAGGTGAACAAAAGGGGTAATGGATCCATGGCAGATTGACAAGGAACCAGAATCACAGATGCATCGCATGCACTGAAGCTGCTAACTTCATGAGCAACCTCTGCTTAACCTATAGAAAATGAATAAGATCATCTACAGACCCACTATTTTGAGATTAGAAAGCAGAAGGTGCTAGTCTCTAAGAATTGTTTACTTTTCTTTATCTATTGAAATTCAAGTATTTTGTTTCCAGAATTTAAAATAATGTTATCTGTTTTTGTGTTTTAATTGCATTATGTAAAATTGTTTCTGTCTTCAGTAGGTTTTAATTCAAAAATTAAAATCTGTGGTGTTTGTTTAAATATAGCTAATTATTGCTGCTTCTGTTGGTGATTATAGATTTCTCTCCCAAAACAAAAAGGCAGAAGATCTGCAGGATTTGGAGAAAGGCTTCTGAATATGGTCCATAGGCCAAACTTTATACACTTCTGATGATATTTAACTGCAAACAAGTTGTAGAAGTGACTGAGTATCAAAGAGATTTGAAAATATACATTTAAAAACTGATTGTAATAGTATGAACATCTAATTAAAACAATGCATGCTAGGGAAAAGTGCTATAAGTTAGTTTTAGAGAGTATTTGTGGAAGATAAAGACTTAAGAAGATTAGGCCTAATAGATGAGATAGTGCAGGTTTAAAATATGTATAATGTTACTGCGTCCCATCCTATTTGTTTCACTGTAAAAGAAATGATTTCATCAAATCAATAATTTTATTTTTTAATTATGGAAAAATATCAAACAAAGGACTAATAATTTTAATTCTTGAAACTGATTTAATAGGTAATTAATTTTAATTAAAAAAATATTAAAGTAAGGAACTAATATTGTGATAACTGCAATTTTTGCAGGTCCTTATAACTATTAATAAGCAGACGAATCTGTGGAATAAAATCTTTTGTTAAACTAGGAATTCTAAGGCGGTGGGTAGATTCTTTTTCTCCCAACATTTTGCATGTTAGAATCAAAAATATGGAAGTCATTCACTAATACACTACAATCCTAGCTCACGGCTTCTGCTGTTATAATCTAGCAAGTTGCATATCCAGATGATCTGATTCTCCTAATTCTGTTACTACTATTATTTCAATAAACATTTTTCATCATATTTCTTGCCTATAACTGCAATTCCATCCCTACCCACATAGTCTTAAATATGATGTTCAAACTGAATGTCAACTATATTGATCAACCTACTCTGGGAAGGCTTGAAAATACTGTGGACACTGCTCTTCTCACTAAATTATAACCTCCCACGCACCATTATTCTCTTTTCTTCCTCTTATCTACATTTACTCCTCCCCATTATTATTTTAACACCTTCACTTGTGATCAGTGTCTCCTTTTTCAAAAGATGAATATCTTCAATTTGTGAAGATTACCCACCCAGAAGAGCTACTATTCCAGATTAAAACTAATATATCAGGATAGTTTAAAAAATTAAAAAAAAATCTTCCAGTAGAACTTGTATAAAATATTGATCTATCTGAAGACAGTGTAGTAAAACTGATGTTAAAGAGAGCTGTTTGTCACCATTACCTTGTCATGACAATCACATGCAGAATATGCTATATTTTCTCAGTAAGAAGTAGGTAGGTAAGTGTAAGTTAGTAGACAATGTCTATAATTTGTTGAAATAAAAGTCAAAGGCACCATAGAGTTTCAGATCAACCTTTCAAAGTAATAAGATTAATAGTAAACTGATTGTAATGTGAAAATGTGACTTGCTACTAATAGACATTATTATTGAAGCATTGAACTGTAAAACAATCATTAAAAAAACAAATCCTTCACAAAATCTTTAAGCAACATAAATTTGATTTGAATATTACTTGTAGTTTACTTAAAATTAAACCCCACAACCTATTTTTTGTTTTCACTTTACATTCATTTCACTTATGGAAAGCCATTAAAAAAATTTTTGTAGCTAAAACAGAATACAGAAAATAAAAACAACCCCCAAATAAAACAAAGCGTATTCATGATAAAGTTTATTTACATACTAAATAATCAATTATTAACTAATTAGAAGCAATGTTTGGAAAAAGATAAGAAATAAAAAGTAAAATGTAGAAAATACCTAAATTATTGATAGTAGTATCTAAAGGGTTGACACAAATAGGCCAGTTTATTGTCTTTGATATATAATTCATGAATCTTAGAATTTACACATCAAATTGCTAATGAGCCAAAATGTTTAGTGCCAAAAACATTGTTCAGCTCATGCATAAAAAACATACATACATATATGCACACACACACACACACACTGAAGAGTGTGTACGTAACTATTTTTTAGCACTAAAATATTATGAAAAAAAAAAAGTTATAGTCATTTGGAAACTGTAAAGAACTTATTTTGTTTTCAGTTTTTCCTCCAGTAAAAAGAAAGTAAAGAAATTATTTTTGATTCTATTTCAAGCAATAAACTCTTCAGATTTTCTTCAGTTGGCTTTTGTAGAACTTTATCCAAAGAAAAATATTGAATAAGGATAAGGAGAGAGTATTTAAAAGGAAAACTTTGTATTTGCCTTAATTTCTGTAAAAGCTATCAGACAATTTTAATATTGTATACTTAATATATATA
>NC_068981.1:177144310-177151884 GCF_001194135.2 Octopus bimaculoides | reverse complement strand
ATATATATATATATATATATATATATATATATATATATACTATATATATATATATGTGCAAATGCACACACACACACACACACACACACACACACATATATATATAAGCAAGCCATAGCAAAAATAAAAACATGTAATAACATCAAAAATGAAAATCAAAAATATTTAGAAAAATCAGAAAACATTCATTACAAAAAAGCACAATAAAAACAGCCATGCAATTTGATGAAATGTCATGCCATACCAGCAGTTTGATGAGTTTAATTAGAGGAAAATTCAAAGTAATAAAAAAAAATGTTAATAATACTGACTATGAATGATAATATTATGCAAGGGCTTAGTCCAGAAGTAAACAGACATGGAAGGATGTATAACTGAGTGTATATAGTGGTAGATAGGAGCTGGTGATAAAGCATTTGAGTGAAATCCTAGAATAGTTGAGAAAATCGAGTGTTTCTCCATTTGATTTAGTGAAAATGTAGATAAAAGACAATACACACTGTAGATTGTTACTCCTCTAATACTTTGTCAGTGTCAGCTAGGAGAGTTATGTTAATGTAGTTGCAGAAATTATAGTTTAAATATGACAAAAGAATGTTGAAACTTGTTAAAAAAAAAACTTAAATGAATTATGTATGTAATTGGATTTAGGATGTTTTATGATTAATTATGATTAGCATGACAATGAATTGAAATACTAAATCCTTTGATAGGCGCTGAAAAATACTGCTATACTTTCAGTAGTTCAAGATAGAATAATAGCAAGACCTTTGTTACTAACAAATTTAGGGATGCTGATGCTGATAACAGGGAAAATAATTTAGCAATTATATACTTAGATCACAAGAGAAACCTAGAAATATCTTTTCCTTAAAAAAAGAAAAAAATGGTATAAAAGTTCTTAAAGTGCAATCGTGGTTAAATCTGACTTTTAAAATGGATTCTAATCTAGTTAAACTTTTAACAGAAGGCAAAGAAGTATAAGAAGCATATTAGGAGTAGAAGTCTAAAAATCTCTTCCTCTAGTGATATCTTATTTGATAACAGAAAAGAATTTCCTGGTTCAAACTACTATACATCAGTTATCATGGTGGGAAAAAATATGGATATTTTTCACACAGTTTTCAAGTTCTAAATATTATTCAATCCTATTCCATTAAGACAAAATATTTATTAATAACAAAAAAAATGAATGATGCAAGGATCTGTATAACATGAAGCAAAATTGATAGGACAGAGGTCAGTAGAAGCGCATTTTTTAGTGAATAAAGCAAGAAAAAAATTGAAAAATGCAGTAAAGAACAATAAAAAAAAATGTTAAATTCAAAACTAAACTAAAAGAAATTAAAGAATAAAACAAGCAAAAATAATCTCCAACAGCTGTGGAAGAATTTCATTTTATAGAAAAAAAATACATAGCAGGCAATAAGAAATAATATTGCTAGGTGGCCAGCATTTTTGGCAGCAAGATTGGAATACGAGGAGATGGAATGGATTCTGACCATAGATCTCTAGTGTACTGGCAGATTAAGACAACAAGAGAGCAGTGTGGAAGGGTGGACAGCAGGGAGGTGATGGAAGTGGGTCATTCAGGCATTGTTGATTAGAGAGAATTATAGGTCTGGTACGACAAAATAGTAATGGTGGGAAATGGAGGCTAATTCCCTACCAAAAGCAAGCCTTTCATTATCATTATTGTTTCGTCAATTAGCTTTGGAGAAATTACAGTAATTTTATTTTTAAAGTTCTACATTTTGCTGAGTTTTGAAGTTTTAAGCCTTATTATTATTATTATCATTATTATTATTATTACTATTATTATTATTATTATTATTGTCTTCAAATAAAAATACTTCTTCAAGTTTTATCAGATAAAAATCAAACTAAAATATAGTGATATCATGAAGGCTGTATTTTAATGACATTTACGTCAGATGAAAATAAGAAAAGTTGAAAGTATGTAAGTGATGGGAGAGAAGTGTTTAAATTTCCAATCAAACTTTGATGTAAGCTATTAATAGCTTTTAAGGGAGAGGAGCTGTGATGTAAAGAAGTATATATAAATAAAAACAAAACTTAGGATATATGCAATCTGATCAGTTTGATAGCACTGTTATTAGAGTTTAGATAAGAGGAGTCTAAAGATGATAGGTGAATCAAATACTATAATTGAAAACAAGTGAGGAAAAAAAAAATAATAGGGTTCTCGATATGTTGATAAGAATAGTTAAAATGCTTTAAGATTGTTATATATATTTTCAACTTATCATGAATTAAAAAAAAAAAAAAAAGTAATTGCTGGTACACATTTTGGATATTAATGTATGAAGTTATTAAGTTTAAAATAAGATAAACTCACTCTATAGCTCAGAAATAACTATCAAACTGAAAGAAGTCATTTTCAATTTGAACTTTATAGAAAACTGAGATTTACTCCTGTCACAATAACGATTGGAGAAAAGGTTTAGCACTGTACCTTCTCACAGACAAATACACTAAGAGTTGAAAGTATTTTGTTAACACTAAAAGTATAGGTTTTAATGTTATTAACACCATGTCTACCACTATAGATACTCTATCTTTGATTTAAAAATTTCCAGTTTAAAGTAATAAGATTGCCTATAAATTTGTAAAATAAAGCAAATCTTAGGCATCATCACGCAGGGAGAATGAAGTGCATGCCTAAGGATAAGTAAGAGACAAAAGAACATAGAGCAACAGATACCAACTTCGATTGAAATAAAGATAAAAATGAAGAGATAAAAATAAGATATATATAGACATCCCAAACTGAAGCTGTGTGGCAAATAAAGCCATTGTTGATGAATAAGAGAAAAAAGGAGAGAGAGTTGTCAACAAGAATTAGAGTTTTAAAACACCTCACTAAGGTAAAGATTTAAAAATGAAAGAAAAAGGATAAAAACTGAAGACAGTGACAATTGAAAATGTAAAGTTAGTTCGCCAAAAGGATAATTTATTCAGAGAATATTCATAATTATTTGGCTGGGGAGATTTAAGCAAAAAAGATAATAATGTATAAATTCTTTGAATGCAAAAAGAACAAGGGATTCTTTTATTCTAAGTATAAAAGTTATTTATGAAGATTGAAAATTAAAGAAGAAAAAGACAGATGTTTATACTGACCTATTACTCTATTGATTATAATATTAACAAGAACTGTATGATAATTCTGGAGAAAATTACCTTTTTTTTTTTAAATATATATAAGAGTAATAAGGAAAATTATTACCTAATGAGAAGTTTCAAATGAAGTCAATGACAATGTATATTTTACAGCTTTTTTTTAATACTAAAAATATTTTTTAATACATTTTATGGTAAAAAAAAATTCACAAAATGAAGCAAAAAATAAAAAATCTGCCATTTTTTTTTTTAAATAGAAGTTTTTGTAATAAAATAAACAGAAACGTATTCTGTTTGCCAGCATTGAGATATAATTGGTTTCAATACAACTTGCAATCAACAATCTACTCAGTATCAAAGTTGAAGAAAATAAGAGACTAAAATCTCATCCCACATACAGACACACACACTCATACACATTTAGAAGTAACAAATTATCCAGCATTTATTACTGAATGATGATTGCAAGATCTATTTGAAACCAGCAATATCACAATTCAATAGAAATTATCAAAACAAACCTTTTTAACAAAATACCAAACAATGTAATTTCTACTGAAAGCTCCCACTTTTTTTTTTAACCAAATAACAGAGATCAAAAGTTTTCTTTTCTTCCTTGCCCCATTTAGATCAATTAAGATTCAATATATAAGCTTTTCTATATTTAACAAGGAAATGTTGGTTAATTAGCATCAGAAACAAATATGAAGTAGAATTTCTTAATGTTATCATACCATGTTTGAAAAAATACCATTGTATTGTATTTGGAAGAAATAATGATTTCATAGCAGAAATTTGGCAGATCCTTTAAACTCAGGTGTATTTTAAAGTGTAATTAAAATACAACAAGTTTAATGTTAATATGAAGATCTCCCACCACCGAAAAACTTCTCACGTGTTAGAAACATAGATGAATAGATGATAATTGATACATATATTATGGTATTTGTTACATAAAGTTAATGTTCAAAAGAGTGGTTTTCTTTACTTAGTGGGAATCTATTACTTTTAATTTCCATAACTTTATAGTTTTATTTTACAGAGATTTTTGTTTTGCTTTTGGCAACTGTTCAGTTAGAAGTGAATAAATTATTATTCCAATTGAAATGTTCCATTTTAATTATATGTTCTTTTTTTCATTCAATTATAAATTTTAAATAAAGCATTATCTAATATATAAATATGAATTTGGGCTTTGGTTAACTTTACAATTCAATAAATTGGTGAAGATTTGAGGGTTATCTTTAGAAATAATGAGTAAAATGAGAAAACCATATGAAAGATGATGAGTAATTATTTGCCTACTGATTTCAAGAATATATTTGATAGAAGTACCAATTATTTTGCAAGATTTGAAGATGGTATTGTAAAAGGCCAATAGTATACAAGCTGTTCTTGGAAGTATCTTAGTCTCTTCAATTGTTTATATACCGACAAAATATCTCAATGAAACAATGATAATAATTATAATAATAATAATTCAATGGTATCGGCATAATTATTCATAAAGTAATTAATTCCATTCTCACTGATGTTTAACATTAGGAATATGTCTAGGTAAGATAAAGATTTGAAATCTGAAGCCGTTTAAATCAAATACCAATCTTTATGTTGGTCCCAAAGCATTTTGTTCTTAGTCATTTGAATAAATGTTGGTGCAAATCAATATCTAAAAGACAAGTTTTTCACTGCTACTTCCAAGTGAATCATAAAAATATCAAAAATCAATTTTGCTAAAATAGAAACTAGACTGTCACCAAGTAAAAGATATTTCAAATTCATAAACTATTTCAATACAACAGTTTACCTAAATCTATTCTATATAATGATGATAATCTTTATATACTCAACAGACCACATTTAGTCTATAACTGTCAATTTTCATGGCAGTTTTCATGAAGAGATGAAGATTAGAATTTCTGCTTCTTTCAAGCATGATTTTACAACTTATGTAAGATATACTGTGCAAGTGTATGTGCTTTTAAACACACACACACACATACAAGGTGCATTGTGTAATTGTGAACAAACTTTAGCAGGCCATAAATGGAAAATGACTAACAATCTTATGCAACATGTCTAGTTTTAATTTTCTCATTACTGCCAGTATCAACATGGCAGATTCCAATATGACACAGGAAATGGAAAGGCATGCTGCCAGCCACAGTGACTTGGTGAATGTCAGCTTCTTGAACATGGCTGGGTCATTCATGTTCAGGACAAGAGCAGGGGTCCACTGGCAGTGACATGTTATTTGTGATTAAGAGAAAGAAACATTCACAGCGGATCCAATATATCAACAATGACACCCTCAATGTATTGATAGAAGCCACCACCAAAATTTCCAAGGTGGTGGAGTCCACTACTTGATATGTGATGCACAAAGACTTCAAGGCATAAACTCTAGCAAAAAGAAGGGAATAGCTCATGTCCAGTAAAATTCACCCCTCCCCCACAAAAATACCGTGTGCTCATGACTCCCTAATTCTTTTGATTTGAACCCCTTGGACTGCTGCATTTGAGGTGTTGGGAGAGTGAGGACCAGCAAGCCTCTTCATAGTGCCAAGGATTTGGTGGTGGTGGTGGTGGGGGGAACCCACTAACATGGGCACTATGAATAAGCATGGAAGGGAAAGGCATCTAATCTTGGCATACATTCACTTCAGGGACCAAGGGCAGTTTTGTTGAAATGCTTGTTTCTTTAGTATACCAAGTTGAATGTATGTGTTGTTATTCTGGGATTTTAATTTTTGGCATGTTTGTTTTTCTTGTTTTATTTTGTTCCTGATTGCTTTTGTACACTGTGTGTGTGTGTGTGTGTGTGCGCACAGGTAAGCATAGGAAAACTTGTAAAATGATGATTTTAGATAGATACCATTGTTACTGACATTATGTATATGTTCATCTGGATTTGAACTTAAATTTCAACCAGATTAATATTGATTACTGCTGTAATTCTAGATGTCAGTGATTAGCATTATTTTATGTTAATATTTATGTACTGACACCTTATAAATATAATAGTTCTAAGAATGAACTGCAATTTTAACATTTTGCCATACAACCTTTACTTTACTTCTATAAGAAATCTTGGGCACCCATTTTCAATTGATCAGCATTGTCTTTTTCTTTTTTAATAGAACCATCTCTATGGTATTCAAGTTAAGCAGGCATCACATGGTTTCACTGTCAACCAATAGCTAATAAGTGTGAAAGACTTAATAACCTTAAAGTCTTCTCTAAGCATGAAAGTACTGTATGAATAAAATCAAAGAACATGTTCCAAAATAAACAGAACATGAATAGAATATCTTCTAAAACCTTAATACAATGTCATAACGATTTTAATAATTACTAAAGAAATGAAGGGACCAGATGAAAACAATTAGATCAGATTAAACAAACTGTTGAAAAGAAAACAGATCAACACAATATTTGTTACTGATAGTGAATAATTTTAGTACATTTTATTCAATTTAAGCTAATTAGCGAAGTCAGATATAGTTTAAAACTGAATATTGAATGTTCTAAAAATTAGCGCAACAAAACATTAGTTTTAAGAATATAATAAATCAAATAGAAAAAAAAAAAAAAATTAAAATCTATCATCTTATACACTGACATATTCAGACTAGTGTCGTCATCGTGGTTGATGCAGTAAAGTATCATTTCAGCCATTATAACTAAACAACCAGTTTGAAGATAACAGCCTAAATATATCAGTATACAATAAGGATAAATCTTTATCTCAGAAATTCAGACAAAAATTAAATTCTATCACCTATAACTAAAGAAGATTATTTCAGAATTTCGGAAATAACAAACCATATCTTTAACTTAATGAAAACTTACTTAGATAATGCTACTTTCATTTTCAAACTTCTAATTCTCAAAGATTTAGAGGTAGAATTTGAATAGTTTAAAACAAGCATGATGTAGATACAACAAAGCTAATGGGGGGGGGGGGAATTGCCCTTTTAAAGAAATGATATAAAGAAAAATGAGAAACTAATGTTGAAGAGAAAATATATGAAAACTCGATGTATAAATTATAAAATAAATTTTAAAATGTATATTTTAAAATTCACAATTTACACTGGGTAATCTATATAACAACATGTCAACAAAATAACATCAGAATGTGACAATAGAAAGAAGAGAAATAGTAAAATACTCATAACTAGATATCTTAGCTGAGGTGGGAAAGGAACAAAATAATGCATGGATGAGCAAACTGATAACAAATGAAATTGAATTTGACAACAAACATTTCTTCTAACACAATGTTACAGACACATAATACTGAGGAACAAGCACACATATACAATAATGAATGGAATGCTAAGATGAGTCTAACACAAAAATGAGCAAACAGACTACAAACCAAAATTATATATATATATATATATATATATATATATATATATATA
>NC_068981.1:177113459-177143336 GCF_001194135.2 Octopus bimaculoides | reverse complement strand
ATATATATATATATATATATATATATATATATATATATATTCAATTTGAGGTTAAATAAACCTCATTAAGGGATGGTAACATCCAATGAATTACATATATGCATATATATATATACACATACACATGCATATATATATATATATATATATATATATTTCTACATACATAAATATATACATATACACACACACATATGTATGTATATGTACATATATATATACACATGTGTGTGTATATATTATACACATATATATACATGCATTTGTGTTTTTATATATATATATATATATATATATATACACACACACACACACGCACATGTATATACATGTATGCATATATGTGTATTTGTAGACCACACACACATATATATGAAAGAACAACAACAACAGGCAGATATGTAGACAGTGACAGATTGACAGGCAACAGATGATCTATGCAATTGACAACATGTATGAGAAAAAAAAAATGAAACAGAAAGGGAAAGATGAATGTGAGGTTCTTTTTGAAAAATTGTTTTAAATTCTTTAGAAAGTCCCACTCTAAAGTAATGTATACATCATTAGAAAGATGACTATTACTATTTATAGATGTTAGTGATGTAGAATTGATATTTAATGATTAAATTCTACTTCTTCACATTATATGACTTTAAAATATTCATCTTTATGATTTTCTATTTGTAATTGCCATACACAAAATGTTAAAATGAGGATAATGATGATGAAAAAAAAAAAAAAAAAATGATAAGTGAATTATAGTAATAAAATGTTTTTATCTGAAAGGGAGAAAATGTGGCTTTTACCTAAAGATAAAGAAACTCTGTGTAATCATCATTTCTCTAGAACGTAACAATAACTAACAGAATTATACAGTTGTAACATATTTGGTCAAATTTATTTTGTTTTCCTTAGTCTACCATAATTTTTTCAATTATTTTTGTTTATATTTATTTATATATATATATATATATATATATATATATATATATATACATTTTCATGTACATATCTATGGATGAGTGTGTTTTTTTTGTAAATGTATCTATACATATATGTATATAAGTTAAATAAGATTTGAGTAAAAATCTTGTAGTATGTTATGTAAAGCTTGTCCACAGTTATTGGCTATCTGACATCATCATACAGTGGAAATACTCTTGTTATGGATTATACATCAGGGGAATACCATAAAGTTTATATAAATAGATAAATGATAGAAAATGGAATGAACAATATTCTACATTCAAAATCAATACAATTGTTTCTACACATTTTTACACTTGTAGTAGATTGGTAAGATGTGTAACCATTATCATCCATCCAAGGTGTAAAATTCACCTCCTCAGGTTATTGTTTAAACAAAGAAACGGTTGATAAGCACAGGAATGGTCAGTCTTTATCACTTTATTCTCTCAGAGCTGAAATTAATTCTTGATTCTGTTTTGCATTTTCTTTAGCGTGATTTATGCACCATTTAAGTGTGCCAGCGTTGCCTTACTGGCACTTGTGCCAGTGGCATGTTAGAAAATCATTCGAGCAAGGTCATTGCCAGTGCTGCTGGACTAGCTCCTGTGCAGGTGGCACGTAAGAAACACCATTTTGAGCATGGCCGTTGCCAGTACCATGTGACTGGCCCCCGTGTCGGTGGCACGTAAAAGCACCTACTACATTCTCGGAGTGGTTGGCGTTAGGAAGGGCATCCAGCTGTAGAAACTCTGCCAGATCAGATTGGAGCCTGGTGCAGCCATCTGGTTCATCAGTCTTCAGTCAAATCGTCCAACCCATGCCAGCATGGAAAGCAAAAGTTAAACGATGGTGATGATGATAATCTGACCATCATGATAGAATTGTATTTTATAGCCAGCCTGACCCCACCATTTTTTGCCTATTTCTTTATTTTGCATTTTGATTATAATTGCATTTTGTCTGTCAGTATATCTATGAGTTTAGTTTTGTCTGTAAACTGCTGAAAATAACACACAGCTTTGGGTATGCATTCTCACACTAAGTGAAATATCAGCAAGATCTAACGAAAGTCTCATTTAAACAATCACTAGAGGAGTTGCATTTTATACTTTGGAAGGATGATAATGGTTACACAACATCACACCACTGTAATATGAGTGTAAAAATGTGTCGAAACAATTGTAGTAATTTTAAATAATGTTGTTCATTCCATTTTCCATTGTTTATTTTAGATATATATATATATATATATGTGTACACACACATACCCTTAAAATATGAGTGAGTGAAAGAGAGTGTATGTGTTAGAAAATGCATATTTTATAGCTTCATTTTGAAATTGCAACTAGTTAATATTTATTATTAACATTACTATTTGATATATATTAATTTCTCAAATTTAAAGTAATAAAATATATGCTTGGCGACTAAAATAATTATATGAAAGACCATTTTTTAAACAGCTATTAAGCATGTTTCAAAGACATGTTGTTATTCTTGACAAAAAGAACTTAAAATGTAATTAGTCTTTGTTCAATTATGAAATACTGAACAGACATAGAAAGCTTATAAAAATAATAAATTTCAATTCCATTATATTTTATTTTAAAAATTGTTAATTTGTTTCTCATAGCAACCAATTTATCAGGTCGTTCATGCAGTATGATTTGAAAAAGGTCAACAAAATTGCACATTACATTTTACATCCCCAATGAGTTGTAACTAACTGTATTATTTATGTTTGCATTTCCTGGCCTTTAAAATGTTTTCTTCCATCAATGTAACACCATGAAAACAATGAAGTGTTCATTGGTTCAGTCACAGCATGTTAAATCTGAGACATGCTGTGTGATATTACAGACACCGATGAGGGTAATGTTTCAAACAGCAATAATAAAAGCATACAAACATTAACCACCATTTGAAACACTGATATTTTACTCTTACATAATCCAAGGAAATGCATTTGAATGAGTCAGCACTTCATTTCAACTGCAACATGACAACATTTGGTGCAATGCAATAAAGTGAGAAGGGGCAGGAAAACAAAATAGAAGCAGCTAAGTTTTCTTTTTAAACTATTGAGAGCAGTTCAAATTAAAGCAAATGCTTTCAAATCAAGTCTGAATTCTCAATATTTCACTTAAATAACAATTTAATTACAGACTTGAGTAGTTCATTAAATGCCAGCAAATGATTGAGGAACTTTAAGTCATTTGAATCCATACAACAATGATAAAATTAATTCAATTTTAGAACACTACACTCAGTAGATAAAAACATAATTTGAAAGCTCTGTCATTAAAATATCAAAATATTATCTTAAAAAATACAATATCATTGGGATAAATTTCTTCACTAATATTAACAGCAAACTGTTTAGAACTAATACATGGCTGCTTGATATTTAGATACACCAATGAAAGCATGAATGAAATAAGAGGATAGAGTGATGGACAACCAACTGCTTGAATATCAGAATATATTCAGAAAAGCAGGTGAATATTCAGAATAAAAAAAAAAAGATCAACCAGCAAAATTTTGTCCATGAATACTGTTGTTGCATAGTAGCATACTGAATGTATTATTTTAAATGGAAAAAATTTGCTAAGCAATTCATATCTGTATAGTTAAATTGCAAATTGTTTTAAGTTCAATGTAATTTTTTTTTTTTTGTAAGCTTTACAATTTTTCTAGCAATAATAGCTTAAAATTTAGAACTCAGAATTGCCTGGATTTTCTTGTCAGGTAAACTCTTTAATCATCATCATCATTTAACGTCCACTTTGCATGCTAGCATGGGTTGGACGATTTGACTGAGGATTGGTGAACCAGAAGGCTGCACCAGGCTCCAATATGATCTGGCAGAGTTTCTACAGCTGGATGCCCTTCATAACGCCAACCACTCCGAGAGTGTAGTGGGTGCTTTTACAAGCCACCGGCATGAGGACCAGTCAGGCAGTACTGGCTACGGCCATGCTCAAGTGGTGCTTTTTACATGCCACCTGCACAGGAGCCAGTCCAGTGGCATTGGCAACAACCTTGCTCAAATGATTTTTCATGTGCCAGTAAGGCGATGCAGGTAACGATCATGGTCAAATGGTGATAAAGTGAAATTCACCAAACAAAAATAAAGACATTACAGTCATAAACCTATGATATTAATGTTCAGATATTCTTTTAAATTATCCTTACAATTAAATCTAGCTATATGTTTACTGTGTTACAGAACACAGAACTGTACAAACAAGAAAGAGGAGAAAAAGAGTACTCTAGGTATAAGAGTTTTACTTCATTTATTATAACCCCTAAAAACTTCATTGCCATTACTCTAAGTCTCATGTTCCCAATCTTTGGATAGTCACCCCTCTAAGATAGCATGTCAGCAGGAGTTTAATAGGCTGTCTTGGTTCAAGTCATCTTGCACATACAATAGTCAACCAGTCAGCTTTGGTATTGTGTCTTATGGTGTGAACTGAGTGTTTCACACTATCACTGGTACCTTAAATCTAGGTAAGCTCTGATACAGAAAAGGGAGAACATTTTAGTCCTCACATAGAATAAGCTCTCAAGAGCTAGTGTCACCACAAAATGCACCAAATAGTCTGTGTTAAGTGGCTAATGACAGGAAGGGCCTTCAGCTGTAGAGGACGTGCCAAAATGGGACGTATGAGCAAGATGTGGCTACCTGTCAAGGAGGGCAGTAACTTTGCATAAGCACTGATATAAGGTAGAGAAGACTCTATAATCCTCTTGACATAGGACAACTTCTCAAGTGCCAGTGGTACTGTGAAACACTCAGTTCACACCATAAGACACAATACCAAACCTGACCGGTTGACTGTTATATGTGCAAGATGACTTGAACCAAGACAGTCTATTAAACTCCTGCTGGCATGGAAAAATGGACATAAAATGATTATGCGCACACACACACACACACATACATATATATATATAATTGATTGATTATCTTCTGACCAATAAAAGTCAATAAGCAAATGAAATGTCACCAGTTTCACAATGAATCATTATCTACTTTTATTTTATTTTATTTATTTTCACTAATCTTTACACAGAGAAAATAATAAGGCTTGGAGATTAGGAGATTCTCGTTTCTTTTATATATTCATTCCAATAGGATTAGCATCTAGTTTAGTAAATCCAATTGAAAGGGAAGGTATTTTATCAGAAAAGTCTCTTGAATTTACAAATATTATCTATTTGAGAAAGCTGATTTCAAACTGTGTGTGAATGTGCACGCACATGTTTAAGGGTGTGTGTGTGTGTCTAAAAATCCTAAATCCTTGATCTAAGCCTATAAATTGAGGCAAAATGAGAACCAATTCACGAAGTGTTGAGTAGTAATAAACAGAATATTCAAATCCTTGCTGGAAATCAAATAGTAGGGTTCTAAGTAGATTTGATGCTCTGAGAATTATTAAATTAGAACAGCAATAAGCTTTTAACTTAAGTAATTATAGCTTCTTAAAAATACTAAAAAATAGTATTTCAACAAAATAAGGTAAATATTAATCCAGATTCCACAGAGTTCTCTAAGAATACGAGCCTAATTTATCTAAGTTTAGTTTATTTGTTTAAATTAATTCCTAAAGGAAAATTCTCAAAATTATTATTTCAGAAATGAAAACTAATATCTTAATGGCTTTTTCAAAACAAGATCCTCGATTTTCCTTTTCTAATAATTGCCTATCATCTCATCTTTAAATTCAATTTTTGCTTGCTTTTATTTGAAAAACTGGAAATCTTTATTGATTATTTGCTCCCTGATGCTTTTAATAATAAAATGTTATACCTACTTAAGTTTAAGAGACCCCAAAATAAGTAGCAGGAAGTAGGAGTGGAGGAGGTTTCCAAATACTTGCCTGAAGAATCAGGGGTGGGAGGCAAATCAGGTAGTTTCCTCCCCTGAATGCTATCTTTAGGTTCCAGGTAATTTCCGCTGCCACTTCCTTTGGAACACAGTTTATCTGCACTGCCAGCACACATTTCTCGATCAGAGTCCATATCATCTGTTGCTACACTGTTGTACATGTTACCATGGGAAAGCTTACCATTGGTGCAACCACCTCTGAGGTCGCTAAGGTTTATAGTCACATGCCTATCGCCAAGGACGACTGGTTTCTGACAAGGCTGGTTGTTGTTATGTTTGGATCGCCGATGCCGCACCACAATTATTACAGCCACAATGAACAGAATAATTATGAGGGCAGCGAGAGCACCAATTATAATTCCAACATAGCTATCGTCCATGGCCTTTGGAGGTTTATGTTGACGATCATTGCGAGAATGTTCTAGAAGGAAAAACATGCACAAGAAAAAAATATAGATAAGTAAATGACTTTAAAAAAATATAAACAACAATTCATTTTTTTTTTTTAAAGATTTGGTCTTTTAAGAAAAGTCCCAAACTAAAGCCTCTTTGCTTGATTCAATTCGTCAAGAAGGGATGATTGGAACAAGTTCCATAAAGACAGTTCTCAAACAGATCTAATCCAGTGAAGGAGATCCAGAGACTAGAGTCGTGAACATAGCAGACATTTCCTAAATAAGGCAAAGCAAACTTTAAATTACATTTTTCAAAACTTATGGAGAAAGAAAACAACAATGTGAATATGTTTAAGCAGTAGTTTTTTTTTTTTTTTTAAAGAGATAGAGAAAAATGTGCTGTGACCATATTCTGTTAACTGTCAATTGTTAAGTTCTCTTGAAAAACCAGATCAATAAATGTGTGTGTATATGTGTGAGTGTGAGTGTTTCAAAGTCAGAGAAAAATGAATTTACATATTATACTTACAAAAGTCTTTGTGGCTGCCTATAATATATCACTTAGACAAAATAAATCTTTATTTCATCTTGGTGTAATAAAGGAATCAACCCAGATACAATAATAAAAACAATAAAACAAAATAAAACAACAGTACCACAACAAAAAATT
The DNA here is from genome assembly GCF_001194135.2 of Octopus bimaculoides. Classification (NCBI taxonomy): domain Eukaryota; kingdom Metazoa; phylum Mollusca; class Cephalopoda; order Octopoda; family Octopodidae; genus Octopus; species Octopus bimaculoides. Next base: position 177,136,408 of record NC_068981.1, on the reverse strand, counting down.
GTATACCCTCCACCACAATGAAAGATGACAAAAATAATTTGATATTTTATAATTTTATTGGAAGAAGGGCTGACAGGCAAAATAAAATGAATTCCAACTTATGGAAAAAAGTTTTCTCCAATCTTTAGCTAAACTGGAATTAATACATTAAAACTTTGTGTGTTAAATTTATTACTGATTAAATTTACTTCAGCTTTCTACTGCACAAGGATTTCCTCTTGAAGCTGCTTTGATATGGCCTCAATCATCCTTCATCCAATTTCTACATTGATTATTATCTATAAAGACACCAGGGGTATTTGATAGCCTCTTACCTGTGGTACTATGTAAGCATGCAGTGTGTTACATGGTCAAGTTGTCAGGTGCTAAACTTGCAACCCCATCATGTTCCACTCTTTGAGAAAAGTTAAAGGTCACCCAATAGCAATAAGAATAACAGCTATCGAAGTGGTGGTGTAGGCCTGTCAATGCCTCTCATGCACTGAAACAAAACATCAAGTTGAACCTTGACAGCATCTCTCCACAATCGGACAAGTCTGTCATAATTTCAATACTGCTGTGCTTTGAATACAGGTAAATACTGTGGAGATTAAACTTATGATTTTCTTTTCCCCCGTACCAATCAAGCTCAATAAATAGATATCTATACACATGATTCAGTCCATAAATAGTTTCATTGGATGTTTACTATTCTACTGCTGTTTCTTCGCCACTGAGGATAAAGATTATCCATTTAGAGATTGCATGAAACCATTGTATAGATTTAAATACTAACAAAATATATCTTTAATTTATCTTATAGTCAGGAAAGAAGGCACTGTTAACCCAAGAACTGGGTTGATTTGAGGCTATGATAGGAGATGCTTGCCCAAGGTACCATGCAGTGGGATTGAACCTAGTGCCATTGCATAGTGGATTTTACAACTACATGGCCATACCTGCATCACTTTGGCCTAATAAGTTGATTCTAATATCAGCTATTCACAGAATGTCGATTTGTAACTGATATAATAGATAACATACATTTTTTTTTAGGGTGGGGGAGATAAGCCTATACTTGACCGAAACAAGTCTAGTATTGGATTGGTATTTATATTGTCAACATCAGAATTTCCTGATCATATCTTGTGAAAATAATGTACACTTCCACACACACACGCACACACACACACACAAAAACTGTAATCACTTTTGAATATACTCTAACCTATTTAAAAACAAAAAAAATACCCCAAAAAAATCAACAATCTATTAGGTAACTTTTATTTCAACTTCAGTAAAATTCACAATAAAACATATTTAAAAATAAATGAAAGAAATTGGACAGTTACTTGGAGAGTCTAGTAAATTTAATTGCCTAGGGAAAGAATCTAACATTTCAAACTGTTGTCCTTCATTGAAGAATGAAGGGAAGTGTTACTGCTCTGGCTGCAGGCTAGTAGTTTCCATGGTTTCTAGATTTTATCATGGGAATGACTATGCCAGTTTGTATAAGAGTACAAGGTACCCATTTGAAATAATTAGAAAATGTTGGCAGCCATTTTAACTCTGAAAGGCATATCATAATGCAATATATATATCATTCAAGTTAGTAATATATACTATTTAAGGAATGAATTTTTATCTATGCCCACCCCAATGTAGCATCTCGCAGGATGCAGGAAAACTGACATAAATGGTAAAAAAAAAAAGAAGCTTATATGTATCTTTTAAAAAATAATAAATAAAAGAATTAAAAAGCACAGAAGATATTTTACTTACCATGATCATTGCCTCCACGAGTTGATTCTGTTGGAAAAAGAATATCTATACTTCTAGTAGTAGTTTCTACTGCCTGTGAATGTGTTGTTGAAGGTGGTAGTTCATCGGAAAAATTGCCTTCTAGTTTTGCTGGAGAAAAGTGATTGAAAAAGAAAAGGAAAAATGAAAATATATTAAATAACAAATTATATAGTGTAAAAAAAAAATCTTTAGGTCTTTTCTCTGTGTATGTGTGTATCTGTATAACTGTCACATGTAACAGAATTAGCACTATGAGCATCCATAGAATAAATTCTTTCAAATACTTGGACAGTTCCTTAAAAGGAATTGATAGCTTTTCTTTAGGATGGTGACAAAATTAGCAACAGAAGATGATTTTGTGAAAGAATGGCAACCAGAGAAAGAATGAGGTGGAAAAAGTGAAAAGAGCTGAATAAAGGACAGTGAAGTGTCATATCGTATAACAAAACATGAGGGTGAAAGGATGTGACAAGGCTGGAGAGAAATAAGGTGAGGATACTCTGCTGGTTGCGTAATGTTAGTGTATATGAACAACATAATGAACCAAGAGATTAACAGGATATGAAAGAAATCAGACATAATGTGTGAGAAAGAAGACTGAGCTGCTACAAATATGTGATGCATTTGCAAAAGGTTAATTTGCTAAAGAAATGCTGAGTCATCAAGTTTGGGAATCTGTAGTACAGTAAGACTGAAAATGGTATCTCAAGAAGTCAGGCTGATTTCAAGGAAACGACAAAAGACCCCAAAAGTGGAAATGCTAAGCTACAGAAGAGACATCTGAGCCATGCAAGCAGAAATAAGTGACGTAAACAATGACAATGATGATGATGATATATATGAATTTGGAGTTCTTGTCCTTCTAGACAGGTCAAGGTGTCACATTTCACTTAAATGTGGCATAGTTTCAACAGCTGGATACCCTACCTATCACCAAACATGTTACAAAATGAATAAGGAGCATTTTCATGGCACCAGGACAAGTTGCAGATGCCTTCAGCCTTGCAATGTAAAAGAGGTTCTCACTGCTCTGCATTACCTTTGTTTGTAGAAGGTAATGTCACTAACAGAGCAGATTGAAGAGTGACTGACTGCAGGAGAAAAAAGAACAAAGATGAAATACGGAAAAAACAAGAGTATAAGGTGGGAGATAGTGCTAAAAGGAGTAATGGAAGAAACAGTATTGATAGGGTGTGATGAAAGATAGTGAGTGATTGGTAGTCATAGAAATTGTCAGTGACAAAAGCGTATCTGATAGATGCCAATAATGAGTAACTTGAAAGAGAGGGAGCAGAAGCTAGCAATACAGAATAATGCTAATGAGTATGAAAGGGTATGACTAATAAGTAGTCAAAATGGCAATACTAAAGAGACTGATGGACACCTAGGGTGAGGCTGGGGCAGTGTTTAATATCAAATGCAAACCCTCTTTAATCAGGCATTATGATAGGGGAAAGACGCTTATGATGGCTGAATGTTTGCAAGAGAGAGAGAGGGAAATGGGTGCATCAGATGTAATCAGATCAAACACAATCCCTCAATACTCAAGCATCATGATGTATATATGTTTGTATGTGCATGTGTGTATCTATGCATATAATCATTTTGCTAGTAAGAGTGACAGCAAGTGGTGAATGGTGAGAAATAGAGATAGAGTAAATGCTGATAAAACAGAGAAGTGTGTGTGTGTGTGTGTGGTATGGCAATGAAAGGAAGGTAATATTAACTGATAAGAGAAGTGATGGATGTTAAATGAGAAGTGATCAGAAGGACAGGAAAGTGATGGCGAGCAGTACAGGTGTACAGAAGAGATGAATCAGATACTAAAAAGTCCAAAGCAATCCTTCATTACTCAAACGTACCAAAGGCATGGCTTTGTGGTTAGGAAATTTGCTTCTCAATCACATGGTCTTAGGTTTAGACCCACTGCATGACCAGCTTCTTCTACTACAGCCCTGAGTAAATTTGATAGATAAGAATTTCCTGGATAGCTATAGGCATAAGAACATCTTTAATAGACACTCAGTGAATGTTTCTTACAGCTGCTGCCTCAGTATGAAAAATATTATTACACATAAATCACATCAGGCACCTACTCCAAAATATAACTGTAGAGACACAGACACTTGCCCACTCAACTAGTCTTGGTGGTTTATGAAGTTGAGATCACCTAAGTTGAATGAAATTATAATACACAAAAGGAATATATTGGTCTATGTGAAAGTGACTTTATAAAAAGATATGCCAACCACAGGTTTTCTTTCTGATATGTAGATAAGGAAATCACTAAGTGAGCTAGCCATATCTGGCATTTGAAGGCCAACAATACCCTACAAACCATCAAGTGGAGCATTGTAGTATGATGCATTCCATACACTAATTGCTCAAGGAAATGCAGGCTTGGTAATAGCTGAAAGAATTCATATCTTTTTTAAATCTAAGAATTCCACTGACCTATTGAATTCTAGATCCAAAATGTTCACTAAATGCAAGCATCTGGATAAGTTTCCATGATAAAATTAGAGAATACCTCTCTCTCTAGATTAAGCAGAGAGTCTCACAAATATTAACCTTTCCCTGTCAACTCAATCACACCAAACTATGCTAATTCCTATTCTAACAAATCAAAAGGACAGAACTCTTTTCTTCCTTCCTTCCATACGTTTTTGTTTGGTTCCTTTTAATTTACTTTTCTTCTGTTCTTTCTTGAATTTTCTCAGAGAGCAGCCATTTGTATTTTGAGCCTGAATGATTGATAATACACAATGTGCTATACTAGCTCATCTGACTATCATACTATCAGAAGTATGAAACATAGTTGCTCACACTTAAATATTTAAATCCTCTGTGTGTATGTGTATGAAACTATTAGTAGTTCATATTTAAATACTGTGTACACAGAGACACACACATTTATATATATGACCATAGGAATGAGAATGGGCCCCAACTATGTGAACCTGTTCATTGGCTACATTGAGTCCCAAATATTCTCAAGTTTCAATGGTCCCACTCCCAAACTATATGATCATTGTATTGATGACTGTATCAGTGCGACCTCACTCTCCTGCGAACTAGACATCTTCCTCTCTTTTGTCCAATCTTTCCATACTGCCCTTGCCAGAGCATGTTCCGTGGACCGTGCATCTGCCCCACCATCATCCGTCTCCCCTCACCTACCACTCCTCCACCCTTCCAATGCACCATTCTCTGAGCCACCTGGCAACACCAGTCTGACCCTTCCACTTCACATATCTTCCGCAACCGACCTCTCCCCTCCTTCAAACGAGCCCACAACCTATGTGACCTCCTGGTTCACAGTTTCTTCCCTAACCCAACCTCCCAACCCAGCTCGTTACCCTACTTCTGCCCACACTGCCGCATTTGCCCTTACCTCTCCAACACCACCATCCACACTGGCACCCATCATCGACCCTATCATATCACTGACTCTTTCACCTGCACTTCTAGCAACGTCATCTACTGCATCTCCTGCTCTCTCTGTCCTTCTCTGTACATTGATCAAACGGGATGCCACATGGCTGACCATTTGCAGAACACCTCTGAGATATCAGACTCAGCAATGACACCCCGGTCTCGTGCCATTTCTGCTCTACCAGTCATTCTTTACAACACCTGTCTGTGTTCAGATTGTCCTTGCACAGGGGCCATTCAGACTCCCGTCTTCACTGTGAACAGGAATTAATCTTCTCTCTTTGCTCCTTTGTGCCACATGGGCTCAACTCTCCTCCCCACTTCATCTAACCCCCTCCTCTCTTCCTCCCTTCACTCCTACCCACCTCTCCTTTCTTGCTCTGACATCTACTTCCTCTCTTCACTCCTACCCACATGCCCCACCCCACCCTTGCTTCTCCCACACCTCAATACTACCACACACCACCATACCACACCACCCTGCACACACTAGCACTGACCACTTCCCAGCACCCACACCATCATTCACACACGCACATGTCAAGGTTACCAGCCCTTATGCACACGCACATACACATGCACGCACACCTTCGTTTTGGGATCACCACTTCTTTTTTTATCTCCCCTTCCTCCTAGCTCTCCTGTTTGACCACCTCTGTCCGGCCTTCGCCATGATTGATCGCTAGCCACTAAACCTTTTTTTTTTTCTCTCTCTCTCTGTGCTTATCTCTGTGTCCCTTTCTGTTGAAGAGCATAGGCTCGAAACATAAAAGACTTTCTCACTTCCTGAGCATTAAACTAATACATCTGTTTGTTGTTTACACACCTGTCTTCGTCTTTTGGTTTTTTTTTTTTTATAAATTCCAACTATATATATATATATATATACACACACACACACACATATACATACACATCTGTGCATCAATATGTAAAAATACATTTTCGTGTGTCTGGTGGGGGGCGCCAAGAAAGTATCTGTGTCTGCTCACAACTACTTAGACACCTAATACAATTACCAAAAACATGGTATACGATTCTTGGTCATACTCATCTGGGAGTGATGGTTATGTAATTGTCTTTTTTCCAAGTCTCATGGTACCACACCAAACATAGCCACATAACGTATGATTATTAAAAAACTGAGTATAAGAGTTGAAAATACTATTTCGCTTCTGATAAGGGCTTGATTTTTGAACAGTGAAGATAAGTAAACCTAAATGATACAAAAATCTCAATACTCATATACACAAACACACAACAACAATGAAACATTATAGTGTCATACCATCTATTACCACAACCAAATAATTATATGCAACTGTTAAGGGTTGGATACAGTCCAGAAATACTTCTTTCACTTTCTTTCATATTTGGTAACAGCTACAAAAGCTCAAGAAAAAACAAAACAAAACTAACTGTTCAGCATTAGAGAGAATGAACAATGCACTGACATAGAACATAGCTATGATCAAACATGAACTATTGCAAGGACTGTCTTTGAAATTTTGCACATATAAACTGCTTACTTCAGAAGGTGCTTTTTATTTTCCTTCCACCCTACATATCTGTGTGTGTGTGTGTGTGTGTGTGTGTGTGTGTGTGTGTGTGTGTGCACAATGGGTTTCTTTTAACTTCTGTACACCAGATCATTTCACAAGGCTTTGGTTGGCCTGGAGTTATAGTAGAAGACACTTGCCCAAGGTTCCACATAGTTGAACTGAAGCCATAACCTTGTGGTTGTGAAGCAAACTTCTTACCACACACCGACGCCTACACCTATATATATGTCACTGGCAACAAATGTGTTTTCCCAGAGAGTGAAGAGCAGATTGTATGATGCATGTGTTGGAACTGATAGAGAGATGTGATCCTTGAATGCAGAGGATATGGGAAGACTGGAAAGAACGTTGGGTGTGTATGAATGACTTAGTATAAATGTGCAGAGAGAAAAGCTGGGCATGAGAAGAATCAGATGTAGTGCACAAGAAAGAAGACTGCACTCATATGGACATGTGATGCATATGGATGAGGACAGCCGTAGAAAGAAGCGTAAATCACTTAATATGGCTAGAACTTTTGGAAGAGGACCCAGGATGATATGATGATGAAGGCTGACCTCAGAACCCTGAGTGTCATGGAGGGGATGACAAAGGACCAGGATGATGTCTGATGATATGAAGGCCTGGAGAAGACCCATCTCTCTAGAAGTGACTTGGAAGCACTGCATGTACATATATACACAAATGGGTACCTTATCCAATCTCCTGATATTCCCACCTCAACCACCCACTCATGATCTCTCTCACTACCATTCTCTTTGTTTTTCTTGCTACCTGGAACCGTTTTTTACTTGTTAGCTGTTGCCCACAAATCACATTGATCATTTGCTCTCATCTCCCCCTACTGAATCATTAAATTATCTCTCTTCATGCGCTACACCAGCTCCTGTCTCTCAACTTCTGCAGCCTACCCAATTACATGTTATCTCTCACTTGTGCTCCTCCCTGCCAACTGTATCTTCTTTACTCATATTACCCTGCAACTTTCCCATCTCTCTTCTACACCCTTTGGTCATCCTACCCCTTATACATTACTCTCTATATCCACCCTTGAACCCTAACCAATCTTTACAGTTGCTGCCTACCTCTAACTTTTGCTTCCCATACACTCTTTGCAAATCCCAGCCCACACCCCTGGTTCTTCTGTCCCCACTCACCTCGATTCCCTCATACCTTGTGGAGTCACCTGGCTGCCTAATCACCACTGTTTATATTTTATCCCTTTGCAGCTTTTGCTGAGCAATCTCATTCTCTCTTCTAAATGTGAATAACCATATAGATCCTCGATAAGGACTTGCTCATCACTCCTACTCTCATACTTTTGCACCTCATCTCTTGGCATAAAGCTACCCCCATCTCCTGCCTCAGGTTTCATAATCTTGCAAGCTGCACAATGACCTCACTAGTACTAGTAGCACAAAAAAGCACCCAGTACATGCTGGAAACTGGTTGGCATTAGGAAGGGCATCCAGCTGTAGAGATCATGCCAAAGCAGATACTGGAGCATAATGAAGTCTTTGGGTCCAGTGGATCTTCCCAACCCAAGCCAGCATGAAATCAGGGATGTTAAATGATGATAAATAACTACTATATACAGGGTTGGTCAAAAGTCACCTGACAGTAAATCAAAATCCCACAAATACTATCTATTTTCTCCCACCTCTGACTGCTGTCTCTGTCACTGTGCATTCCTTTCTCACCCTCCACACTTCATGGTTTTATTATATTGTTGCTCTCTACTCTCTCCTGTATTTTATCCTGTGACATATCCTCTCCATTTCCTTGACCTACTCCTCTTACTTTCACTTCCACCTGACCATTATTCATCAGTGACCATGCCAGCAACTGTGTTCCCTGTTCACTGCTTTCACCTCTGTCCCCATCTCTAACCACCTGTCACTCTCCTTTCACACTCTCATGAACCCATCCACTCTGTCTGATCCTCTCAAACTATTCTCTCTTATATTCACCTTCTTGTAACTTGAGGGTACACCCTGACACCTCATCACCATGATCTCTCTTCTCCCTTTCCAGCTGAGGTAGCTATCTATCTCTTCCACAACAAGACACATGTTCCTGTCCTTCTGTTACACTTTAATTTCTCAATATCTGGCACAAAGCCTCCTCTCTCAATACTAAACCCTCACTCAATTGAGGGGTCTTGTCTTGTGAGTTATATGGTAACCTCACTTGTATCAATACCATGAAAATGTTTGGCATGTAAAGTGTTTGGTATTAGGGCAACATCCAGCCATAGAAACCATGCCATAACAGATACTGGAGCTTAGCGTGATCCTTTGGCTCATAAGATTCTGTCAAACCATCCAACACATGTCAGCATAAAAGAGGGATGTTAAACAAAACAATGATGACGATGTGTGTGTGTGTGTATAAATGTCTGTATGTAAGCAGGTTTGGGCGTGCGTGTATACATAAGGTGCAGGCATAGATGTTATGAATTTTGATAAAGGCTTTCTCATGCCAAAATATCAAAATCTGTTATTAAAAATTTTACTCTTTGGCTTTATTATTTCATTCATTTAATATTTTAACAGTATTATACATAATGTCCACCAATGCACCATATGTATTTTCTATCATGTATACGCATACATATGAGTAGGAGAAAGTGCACTCAATACAGTTAGATGTTGGTACATGAGGTTTCTTGGGATCAGAGAAAATCTTCCCTCACCATGCTCCATCACCATTCAGTAAAATTAATTACTTCCAGATCTTTTCCTGTTCAACACTTGCTTCTATTCCACTGTCGCTACCCATTCACTACTATAATGTCACTCATGCAACACCTCACCTATAACTCCACTCCCCCTCTCTGATTAAAGTCTCCTTGTTTTCATTTAATTAGCTACTTCTCCTTCCTATGTTTAAATCAGTTGTAGTCTGCCTGGCCCGCTGGCCGCCCACATAATTTCATCAAATGTCAAACAGTTAAAAACGAAATGTTTTTTGATAATGTGAAGCTCAGAGTAAATAACTGTTGAAAACCAAGTTCTTTCCCCCATTGTTATCATTAAAGTTAACGGTTATGTATTGGGTACCATTTCCTTTCATTTGTATTAACAAGGATACATTAACCCAGTTAATGTTGTGTATTCTTCACAAACAGGGAACCTTTTTACTGACAAGGTTCCAATACCTGGTACCACATTAAGTACAAAACATTCCCTATCATGTCTAAGAAAGCATATCTGAAATGCGTAATAAGAAAAAGAATAACAAAAAAAAAAAAATCCCAAAAGACCTAATAAAGAAAACATGCTGGAAATGATACTTCATTGATAACTCTGCAGATGGCTCTAACTAATAAAATATTGTCTTAAGACTAGAAATCTATTCTCCCAGAAGACATTTTAGGTGGGTTTTGAAAATGGACTATTTGAAATTATTACATTCACACACCATTCAAGAACATTTAAAAAACCAAAAAAATAATAATACAAAAACATTCAAATGCTCAAAGAAAAAAAAATTGTTCATACTGTCATAGTAAAAATCCCTTTATGAGATGGACATGCCTCATGCTCCAGGCTTCTTTCTAACAACATTACAATCAAATGCAGAAAATCAAACCCAGATGTTACAGCTTAGCACTCAGGGAAACCCCCTATGGATCCCAATCATAATTTTTGGAGCGAAGAGTGAACTAGCTATTGCAAACAAGCACATCTTAGATGTAATTATCATTAAAATTTGTCAAGGCATAAATTTACCTTTATGTCCTTAATTGGTTTATCCAAATAAATAGTAAACATAATTGAAAATTTATCCAATTTGATGAAATTGAGTTCTACCTTGTATCTTAAAAGCTTTATCTACTCAATTCTTTAGAGTTCAGCAAGAAATTGATCTCCATTAGTAATCTTGAAATTGATATCAAGCATATCTAAAACTCTTACTATTCTTTGAAGATAGCATTTGAGTGAAACAATAGCAAGGAGCTACCTGGTGTCACTGCAGGACTGTATGATGTGGCTGAGGCCAGTAGACAAGTGGGATTACATGTTAGATTCCTTGAGGAAGAAAACCAGCTGCATAGACTTTCTCAAGATTACAGCTTCTTAATTTCAAGCCATATGAATAACAATCAGTTGGATAAACTAAGAAAAGACCATTCAAAGAATTAAGTTTAAGAATTACTACACTATAAATTGTAGTTAATTTTTAGACATTACATTAGGCTCAAGTACAGAAAAACATTGCCCTACAGGAAGGCCAATGAGAAATTTGTGTGCATCAAATACTCTAGTCATCTATTAATAAGTATTAAAGAATTTTGTAAGCAACATTAGCCATGGATTTCTGCTATTTTATCAGATGAAGAAATTTTCAACTGGGTAACCCATGTTATAGCAATGCATTGAAAGAGAGTGACTTTTTTTTTATTTTGAGAAATATATACCACCTAATAATATTTTGCAAAAACAACAAAAAAATTGCAAGTGTAGTATTACCTGGTTTAACAGCCACCATTATTCTAGGTGGCACTACTAACACCGCTAGAAACTTTTTGAATCTGGTACAGAGACACTTCCCTATTGGTTATAAGTACTGTAAGATTTTCAACAAAAACTTTAAAAGTTAGCTACAGATGCACTAGTTACACCAAAGCTTTAATTAATAGTGTCAACAAAATAAATTACCACAACAGTATACCTTCAGCTTTCCAACTACATAGTAATCACCACATTAACTTTGTCCTTGAAATAACAAATGTTCCAGCAAAGAGTTGACGCACTGTGCTAGCACAACACAAACATTTTTTCAGGAGTCCAGAAAGAAGAAATACAACTTCCCTCTCACAATATATTGGTAACTAAAAATGAGAGTATGTCTACAAGTAGAATTCTATGGTCAGTAGTAAAATTCAACAAACCATATTCGGAAAGATTGTGTATATGCCACTGATGTAGCAGTGAGAAGGTCTTTCTTGATAGCTCTTTATCAAGTTGTCAAATTCAAGAAATGAACCAATTTCAAAATACTGTTAACTAAATAAGTTTATCTTAACCCTTTCATTATTAAGCCCACCCAAGAATTTTTTTTAGCTTATGTTACCAACTCACCTAAAACCACCCAAGATAACCAATTTGTATTTAAATGAGAATTTCCGTGTGAATCACAGTACATTCATGCAAACACGTGGTTTCACTATTTAAACAAATTAAGTAACAGTGTCCAACATTATTTGACATGTGAATTTTTGAAAATTTTTTATTTCACATTATAATAAATCAATTTCTGAATTTTTTTTATTTCAGAAAATGGATATGAGTTTTAAGTTCTCAAGCAACAAATCTGAATTTTAAAAATTTTTGAGAGAAGACATGAAAATTTCTAAGAAATATATAATGAGCAAAAAAACCATCTGTGTGAATTGGATATTTTGATTTCCAAAAGTGAAACATGTGATTATGACAACAGCTCCATTAGAGATAAAGAAAGCAAATTTGTATCTGAATGGAGTGAAAATTTAAAAACTGTTTTTCATTATTGTTTTGAAGAAATTGGACCAAGTAACAGTCTTTCAAAGAAACAAAACTATTAGGCATTTCCCCCCCCCCCTTCTTTGAAACAATAACCGCAGAAACAAAATCATTACACAGAACATAAACAAAGAGGTAAAAAAGACAGTTTGTGGTCACCCACATAACTGGAAGAAATCCAAGAATTTTTTACTGTTAATATCATGTGTATTAAAGAATCTACTCAGGATTACAAACTACTGGAGTAATTATGAACCTTTCAGAGATCAGTACGTTTCAATACCATGACAAGAACATGGTTTTTTTTAATTATCACAGTATTTGCATATAAGAGACACAAGCAGTACAGCAGTATGTGGGGAGACGAATTTTGATCCCTTATTTAAAATAAATCCCCTCATTGATAGGGCTTAGAACACATACAAAATGTTTGATAAGCCTGATAGACACTTATCCCTTTATGAAAGTATGGTGGGTTATAAAGGTTAGGCACATTTCTGACAGCATGTGCCAAGAAAAACCACAAAATGGGAAATCAAAGTTTATAAGATTCGTGAGGTGAATGTTGGGAAATATTGGGAACTGCTATGGAATCAATTTTTATATTACAAAAAGAGACAGTAATGTAAGATAGCATGACCTAGAGCACAATGTGATCTGGAAATTATCACTTCCATACCATAACCAGGGCTGTATGTCATTTTTTGAATAGTTTTTCAGTTCAGTCAAACTTGCAGTGGATTTAGAAGCTGTGGCAGTATATAGATGTGCTACAGTGGTTGAAAGAAGAAAGGGACTGCAGTTAGATATAAAAAAGGGAAATAATCCAACAACAGAAAGGAAATCGGGAGTGGCTGTGTGGTAAGTAGCTTGCTTACCAACCACATGGTTCTGGGTTCAGTCCCACTGTGTGGCACCTTGGGCAAGTGATTTCTACTATAGCCTTGGGCTGACCAAAGCCTTGTGAGTGGATTTAGCAGATGGAAACTGAAAGAAGCCAGTGGTATATATGTATATGTATATGTGTGTTTGTGTGTCTGTGTTTGTCTCCCCAACATCGCTCGACAACCGATGCTGGTGTGATTACGTCCCTGCAACTTAGTGGTTCGGCAAAAGGGATCGATAGAATAAGTACTAGGCTTAGAAAGAATAAGTCCTGGGGTCGATTTTCTCGACTAAAGGTGGTGCTCCAGCATGACCACAATCAAATGACTGAAACAAGTAAAAGAGTAACTGCATGGAGATAAGAGGCAAGTCAATTTCTTATCTACTTGTGCACATGTGTGAACCTCAAATATAAAAGGTACACGGGTGGTGTAACTTGGCTGAATCAAATGATGAGCTATTAGCCGATTGGTAGACTGCCTAACATCTGGTTTGGTATATAGTAAAAATGAGTATTGTTAATGCATTTTTATTACATACCAAATCAGGAGATTGAAAGCAATGCAACCATCTGCAGTTCTGAGCAGGTGTAACAACACAGTTGAGGGCAGGTTATATGTCCAAGAAAATAATTGAGAGAAAAGCTAAAATTTGCCATCCCTCTGAATTCATCCAAACTCTCTATAAGACAAAAAAAAAAAAAATTGATGACAGCAAAAAATTGCTGGGATTACCTACATGAGAAAAGGAAAGATCCCAGTGGACAATCACTTGAAATGACTTTCTAATATGCCTTCTGCAAGGTTGCATTATATAGAGTGGGGCACTTTACAAGTTTCTATTATTTATATATATATATAATTTTATTTTATAAATGTTTTTTTTTTCAGATTTACTTTTTAATTTTGCATTTACCTGTAAAGTGAGAAACAAATTTTGATTCATTTGTATTGTGAATCATTATTGCACATATTTCTGTGTATTTATGCATATATATGAGTTTATTTCATTTACTTGATGGTGTATAGGTTTCATTTTCAAGTTTTCTTCAAGGATAAATTCCATTATTTTTGTCTATTTTACCATTATGATACACCTGTCTTATGTGCAACTGATAATCCAGAGAAGGTGCGTAGCTTAGTGGTTAGGGTATTCAGCTTGTGATCATAAAGCTGTGAGTTTGATTCTTGGCAATGTGTTGTTGTCTTTGAGCAAGACACAGATTTTCTCATTGCTCCACTCGACTCAGCTGGCAAAAATGAGTTCTGTCTGCAATTCAAAGAGCCAGCTTCATCACAATCAGTGTCATGCTGAATCTCTCTGAGAACCACGTTAAGGGTACATGTGTCTGTGGAGTACTCAGCCTCTTGCAGGTTAATTTCACAAACAAGTTGTTCTGTTGATGAAACACTCAGCCTTGTAACAGACAGAGAACCAAACCAATCCAGCAATGTGCACAATTCTTCTATATTAAAATTTTGTTGTTATACCCAATTGAATATTAGCTAATAACTTATTTTCTATGGTAACAGTCCAACAAAACATAAATAACTTAATGTTTTATTGAATTTACTTGTAGAAATTAGATTCACTTTGCGACAACAATTACACAACAGATTTATTTATGAACCTTCTGTTAAACTGAATTTCAAAAATCACAATATGTTGATAAGCAAAAAATGAGTTGTTTTATGAAACCAGTCTAATTTCCTAATTATTTTACAATTTAATTGAAACACATAATGGGTGTATTTTGGTTAAAAATATAGTAACAAAAGAGTGAAGAAACTTGTCCTATCAACAACAAGCTGAATATACTGAAAGTGCACAAGTAAAGTTTCTTTAATATTTTTGGAACTCCTTAAAAATATACAATTCATTTAGAATCTCATGAATTTGATATCAAAAGCTCACTAGAAAAATTGTTATATGATATTTTCACAAGAATCTATGATTTTAGTGAACTATCACTATTTCATCAGTATTTTTGTCGTAATATCAACAAAATCACTTCTGCCCACTATATATTACATACAGTTCCACACCACTTTCAGGTGATATAGAACTGAGTTAAGTCTAATTCTATTCGTATTTACATGGGTTTTAACATAAATTCCTTATTTTCATTCTTATTACTCGTTATCACATTTATTCAATTTATAATCTTTATTATCTATTCCCACTGTTTTTTTTCTATTTCTTTACTCGTTTTCTGTGTGTACTTGACATGCATAAAGTGGTTCTTTTAGTTTTCCACATCACATAATTTATGTTATGTACAAAACAAAACACACTTCCTGTTTGTAATCAAGATTCAGACATCAAATTGACTCAAAATCTCACATGGCTTTGTTTTAACATTATTTTTGGCTGATTGGAAGTTGACACACACACACACACACACATGCGCGCACGTGTAGCTGGAAATTGTCAGAGTGGGTTTTCATGGTACTTGGTGGGATCTCCACCAGCATTTTCATTGATCATACATACACACAGACATACATACTCATATATTTACCTATCTATATATATGTATGTATATACACACATACATATATGGATACACACACACATGTATTTATATATAAATATATGCACAAATATGTACACAAAAATATATATATATTTATTTATTACACATACATCACATTGAAGCCAACTCCATAATGAGTGTAGATCATTGTTTGCTAATGTGTTACAAATTGAAAATGATGATGAAACCTGATTGATGATTTACTGATTTTACAACTCTTCAAATGTTTCCTTTCATATAAATGCAATGCAGTATCATAACAATTCACAATATATTGACACATGCATCTATTCAGATGACCAGCTAATACAAGGATGTTTGTTACATGGTTGAAAGTACTATTTTTCAACATACAATATAGAAGATAAAAAGATGCCTTTAGTTTTGAGTAAGACACAGAAAAAAAAAAAGAAACCAAAAAGTTCACTTACTTGATTCAAAACGAACTTCACTTATCATAATCCAACGTGCTTCAAAAAACAACTGCATTTTAATATATCTACCAATGTTGTGTTTTAGATCAATACTTATATCTCTGGCATACTCGACAATAGTGTCCTTCACGTAATAAAATTTTATCTCATCTCTGTAATATTTGCCTCCATTACTAAAAGAAATCAGAGCAGTCCGGAAAACTCGTACATATTTTTTATAAGCATTATTGCAGTAGAGAAACACCTCAGAAAAGTTTCTTACTCCATCAAATTTAAAGATGATTTCAATTGGTTTAAACATATCCGAATTGTTTCTCCAGCCCACCCAGTCATAACCTTTCACACCAAGACCCTTACTGTCAGTCATGCGGAAGTTACTGTTGCCTTGTAAACCATCAGTAAGTTGACCAACACCTCCAGAAAGGTAACCATCTTTTCTCATTCCATCATATGTGTAATCATAGAGTTCTAGCTCAGTGCCTCGTTGGTGACCTTGAGGCATGCTGTAAGATAATAATGCATCTGCAAAGTAGAAAGACAAAAGAAAAAAAAAAATTACCTTGTATGTTGTTTTATTTAGAACAATAGGAATAATCATTTATAAGAATTTATCAAAATTATGAGAACAAAAAAACACTAACATGCTAGAATTAAGCATATCCATTATAACAGATAAAAATACTGCATTCAGGAAAAACTTGCAGAAAGAACAATGGACACGTACAGGGTGATGTGCTGGGCTCAATTCACACAATCTAAGATGTAAATACCTTTTTTTTTAAAGTTGTTTATAAGGTTAACTTTTTAACTGGACACTGAACAGATACCTATGTAGAAAAGTTATGATAGAAATCTTCCTAAAGAGACAAAGGATTTCCCACAAATCTTAGCAAAACAGCTGGCTCTTTAATGTTTTGAAGTTAAAGTTAATAACTATGTTTCATCTGCAAAATTGTTGAAGTTCTGAAGATTGTTAAAAGTTTATATGCTGGGATAACAGAAAGGGAAAACACAATAGTGGGATAACAGAAAGGGAAAACACAATAGTGTTTACACATATATATATGAATGTGTGTGTATGTGTGTGTGTGTGTGTGTGTGTGTGTGTGTTTGTATTTCACAATCACTTTAATGTCCATTTTTCCATTCTTGCAAGGGGTTGGACAGTGTTTATTGAGGCAGATTTTTTATGGTTCAATGCCCTTCCTGTTACCAGCCCTCTCCTGTTTTCAAGCAAGGCAATATTTCCTCATGACCAGACATGTTTTTGTAGAATTTTGGAAATGAATTACATCTCTTGTATGACAATAACGCTCATTTATAACTATCATGTGATATATCCAGGCAAGGGGATACAAACACACACATGCACATATATAATAATATATATCCATGATTGACTTATTTTAGTTTCTGTCAACCAAATCCACTAAGTTTTGGTTGACCTGAGACTATAGTAGAAGACATTTGTTCAAGTTGTTATGCAATGGGATTGAACCCCAAACCATGAAACTCTGAATTATTTAATTAAACAAATCTATTTTTCTATGCCAAACTATAAAATCTTATACATTTTACTTAGTGGTTGCTTCATTGCTCTTTCAGCAATTATAATGAAATGTGTACTTTTCTAATGAGTACAGGATAAAACTGAAACATTGATTAATATTGTTTTTCACTGATTGCTTAATTATCTTTAGTTAGTTATATAAAGCTCCAGTATGTTAACACTGAATCATTATACCAACTAAATTGGTAAACTACAGAAAATCTGAAAACTTTTCTTTTTTTTAAGAATTAGCAGTACATTGTCAAAGAAAGAATTAACAAATAATGGCTAGTCAGTAATTTATTTTTAAATACTTATATTATTGGAGACAGAGTACACATGCTTTATTAAAACACCTATAACAAATGATAAATTAATCAATGATTTTAGTATTAAACCTATTTTTAATTTAAACAACATATTTGCATTTATTTCTTAAGACAGGGGTAAAATATAAATGAAATATTACAGATGGAGAATCAAATAGTTAGTGTAAACTAAATCAGTGGTAAAACAATAATGAATGTCTCAATGGTTTGAGTTTAACATTTTTGTTGTTTAGTGTTCTCTCTTAAATATGTCAGAGTTCAAAACTGAACAACTAAGAACAGCTTCTTCCACTGGTTTAAGTGTCCTTCAAAGTTTTATATATGTCAGCAGTTATAACAGATTGTGACTACATTGTATTAAAAAGGTAATATGGGGGTGATGAGAGAAAGAGGAGGAGGTGAGAAAAAGTTTAGATAAGTGTGTGGATAAAGTGTGAGAAAATATAATGAATGTATAAAACTATAGCACTAAAAAATACAGGTTTCCTTGGGGATCTCACACTGTTGAAATCTAATCCCTGATAGACATCAATTGTCAACGTTATTTGACACCATCTTTGTCTTGGTACCACTGAATACAATAGGCAGCAGGTGGGCAGTGGCACAACTCCTACAGAGGCAATCTCAGCCAACTAAGTTTATGGCCCATCACTAGCCCACCTACTCTCAAAAGAGTAAATTCAACACCCACAAATCCTAACTTTGTAGCTTTCAAACCAGCTGTTGTGTTAAGTCAACAACTCTACTTACTTATTCTATGTTATCTTGGGACCTATTTGACCCGTTTGGATTACTTTTTTGAAATTATTAGCACAAGTAAAGAAAGTGATCTGAAGAAGTCTGGCAGGCCAAAGGACTATAAATAAAGGCGGAAAGAGAAAATAAAACTAAGGGAGAAGAGACAAGTTAAAAAAGTAAAACGGTTTAAAGTAGAAAAGAAAGCTTTTTAATTATCAAAAATATATTTTAGCCCTTTTCTGAAATAATGTCTGTTTCAAATATTTTTCAATATAATCAAGGTTTTGGATAATTTAAGACATTTTTTTTTAGTAAAATTTCAATAAATGTGTAAGTATATCTCTGATACCAATTGATATTGTAAAGAGATTTTGATGAGGATTTTAACTCCTAAACATATTTTTAATACAGTTAAAACTTTGGGTGGTATTAAAAGGGGTTAAATAAAAAATGTTCTTGATACATACCAGCCCACTGGCAGCCATACATTTCTACCCGCATACACACTGTGCGAGGGTGTTCACTATATGGAATGAAGCGAATGCGCTTTGCAATGATTGGTGGTGAAACTCCACGCAGTTCAGCTCGATAAGTATTTTGATTTCCACGGAATACCTGGAAAAAGTAGATTAAAAGTCTTTATTTAGAAAAGCATTCATTTATTTTTCTTCATAGCATTCTGTATTACAAAAACAAATAAATGTGATCCACATATATTTCATAAACGTGCAGAGGAAAATCTACATGTACACCTGAAACCAAAATTACATTCATATTTCTTCAATTGTTACTAGTGGGGTCTCACAAGTTTTGTAAATTTTGCTTTAGAATTTCTTTAACATTTCTTATTTCTTTATTTCCCACAAGGGGCCAAACATAGAAGAGACAAACTAGGACAGACAAAGGGATTAAGTCGATTACATAGACCTCAGTGTGTAACTGGTACTTAATTTATCAACCCTGAAAGGACGAAAGGTAAAGTCAACCTCGGCGGAATTTGAACTCAGAACGTAACAGCAGATGAAATACCGCTAAGCATTTCGCCCAGCGTGCTAACGTTTCTGCCAGCTCGCCGCCTTTCTTTTAACATTTCTGATAACAAAATTCTCTGTCACTGCCTTCATACTTTTGTTTTTTAATAAATTTCCAGAACAAAAGTAATAATGGTTGGTTTTACAGTGGATTACACTGTACTGATTTTACAGTGGATTACACTGTGATGCACCGCCGTTTTGCTACACTGTTATTACTGAGATCCTCCTCCAATATGTGGTACTTGGTGAAGAATCATTTGCACCTCTTGCCGTGAGGTAGGTTCATCTGGGACTCTCGACAGGAAGAGGTCAAGCTTTGATTTTAAAATGCCTGCATCTACTTTGTGCAGGTTCCTCAGGCTCTTTGGGAGAATATTAAAAAGCTGTAGGCCCCTGAAACCCAGGCTGTTGCAGTAACTAGTCCTGAAGTGCGATGGCGTTGAAATATATATATATATATATATATATAAATTATTGCTATTTAGAAACTAATCTACATTTGAATATGTACTTGATTATACTAAACTTTAGGATTACCTATCAGGAAGTCTAACAAGTGAGGTATAACTGGGGTTGGACAATGGAATTTATGTTTATTCTGAACAGTTCATAAATGTTTTAAGTATATGTCAATATAAAGCAGATAATATATTATTGATTAATTTGAGAAAAAACAGAAATGATTGCAATAAATGAAATACCAAAAAGCATGCATAGTACTGAGGTAATGGGATGAATTTCCAAATAATGAGGTTTGCAGAATATCAAACTATCACAAAAGTTTATTTTGATTTTGACAAGTGTCTATGCCAATAATGAACAAATACAATTGTATGCCAAAACATTACTAATCATATAGTAATGACTCAGGCAGATTAAAGCTAAAACTTGTTAGAAGCATGAAGCTGCTGGATTTTACAGTAGAATTAACTGAACAGAGAGATGAGCAATCAACTGAGATAAATACAATAAGTGAACTTGCTGTTTGTTGCTTCTCAAGAACTTTTGTAGTAAAACTTCTATTAATAAACAAATAGATTTGTCTAATGTGTGATCACAAGTCACTGAGGGTAGCTTTACAGAAATGGGGTGCATAAGTGTTTATATTTCATGTTTTAAAATAAAAATTTATTTTGTTTTATCATTTAGTAATAATGGAGGATAAGTAGATAGCTTCTGGCAGTTTCTGTAATTATTGAAGATCTGTAAAATTTCAAAGTAATCAGTAATATTATGCTACATGTTACAACATTCATGTGTTCAGGTGTTATGTTTTAAGCAAATCTTGACTATGAAAATTAAATTGAAAGAAGCATGTTTGAGTGTTATGTTTTAAGCAATCTCAGCTGTGGGACAAAATGGGAAATATAACTGCAATAATGCTATGAAGATCTGAATAAATTTATGCATCAAAATAGAAGCAAAAAACAAATCTGTAAAATGTTAATTTTTCACGGTTCTGCTAGTAAATCATTACTAATAGAAATACTTCCATTGATACTAACTGAATATGCAACTGAAATATACTCCAAACCGCCTACTACAATTATTGACTTAAGTTTTATATAAAGATTATTTGAACTGAAAGAAAAGATACATGGTTGTATAAACCTTGTATTCTAAAATCGTTATAAATATGGAAGCTCAAAATCTCTTGTATAATATTGGACAATTCAGAAATGACACCAATATCGGCTAAATCAGAACTATGATTTATTTATAACATTTATTCAGGGTAGTCAGTAATAAAGATGACCTTTTATAAGTAATTTATTGAAGAGTAACTTTTATTAGTTTATATAAAGAAAATTTCGGAGTACTTTAAGAAAGATGCTTGTAACACCAAGGTTTTTCAAGTGGTAACCCATCTAAGTGCTAACTAAGCTTGACATTGCTTAACTTTGACAACTGGATGAGAACCAGTGTGCTGAAAGTGAAATAACGGAATCTTGGATTTATCTAAGCCAAAATCCTCACTGAAACATAGAAGGATTGTCCCCTAAAAAAATACACTGAATTCATTATAACCACATTACTGAGTGTCAATATCATCTAATGGTTAAGATGAAACTCAAGTACAAAAAAAAAAATGGTAATTTCACCTTCAGTTAGAACCCAACCAATTTGTGACTCACTGTTAGCTTTAATGTTCAAAATTAATCTTTTAGCATTTAAACCAGTCATAACCGGCCCAAATATTCTACCTCTCTTATGTTCAATCTGACAGGGTCTGACCTCTCACACCTACCTTGTATCATCCTAAAAATAAACTCTATCACATCATCAAAATCTAAAAGCTGAGATTAATTCAAAACAATGTGAATAGATAAGCATTACATTAGTCAATGTAATCTGAATGCTACAGAGTTAATGAAACAAATCTGTCCTCAAATTGCCAAGCAAGTTTGGCATTAACAAAATATCTTTCTTGAATGTAAATACTCTCAGTACCCAATGTAAGTTTGCTGCTTCATTCTGTTTCAAATCTACTAATAAACGTTTATACTGAAATGTTAATGGGTGTTCTAATACTTATGAAATTCCTATAATAACAAAATTGCTTTGACAGGAATATATTATTTAAATAAAGAATAAATGTGAAGATTAATTTGTTCCTCTTTTGCATAGAGACTGACATTTATTTTACACACTGGTTTGTTCAAGCAAATAATTCAGTCATATCTTGCCTTACTTTCTTTTTTTTTCTTTTTCTTTCTTTATTTAAACAAAAAAATGGTTTATTTGCGTTTTTATAACAACAAAATATAGCAAGTTATTCATCAGAGTTCCATAACTGGAACTGAATGAGAATGTAGTATCTTAGTGCAGAGATCCCCAAACTGAAGACTGCTAAAAATTTCGTAAATTTTTTACAAATATTTGTCTGTGCATTATATTTGGGATCTAGTAACTCTAGTCAGGAGGCGCAATGGCCCAGTGGTTAGGGCAGCGGACTCGCGGTCATAGGATCACGGTTTCGATTCCCAGACCGGGCGTTGTGAGTGTTTATTGAGTGAAAAACACCTAAAGCTCCACGAGGCTCCGGCAGGGAATGGTGGTGAACCCTGCTGTACTCTTTCACCACAACTTTCTCTCACTCTTACTTTCTGTTTCTGTTGTGCCTGTAATTCAAAGGGTCAGCCTTGTCACACTGTGTC
>NC_068981.1:177105452-177113011 GCF_001194135.2 Octopus bimaculoides | reverse complement strand
AAAATAGTTGTCTGTGATTTAAAAAAAAAAAAAAGAAGTTTATGAGAGAACTTTTCAGATGTTTTCCAAATTTACTGAATGCAACTTAAATGCAATATTAGTTCTTCAATCTTCGATCATTTAGCACTGCTTGAAGTACACAAAAAAGTACTTCCCAAATATCCAAATACAAGAATATGATTGAATCCAAAACCCACTGATTCTTCCACAACAAACATGTTTTTCATTGATTGAAAAAAAAAAAAAAAAGAGTCTATTGAATACTTTTAACAGGTTCAGCTATTGATTACGCAAAATTCAGTTATAATCTAAGTTTAATAATGTAAACCAACATAAAATCCACTCTCGGTATTGTTATATTTTAAAGATATATTTAAGCCAAAGGGACAAACTTTTGCTGTAACTATGTAAGAAGCTTACACACTGATTATTTGAACTGAAAGAAAAAGATAACATGGTTGTATAAACCTTGAGTTCTAAAATCATTATAAATATGGTAACTCAAAAATCTCTTGTATAATATTGGACAATTCAGAAATGACACCAATATAGGCTAAATCAGAACTATGATTTATTTATAACATTTATTCAGGGTAGTCAATAATAAAAATGACCTCTTATAAGTAATTTGTTGAAGAGTAACTTTTATTAGTTTATATAAAGTGTGAATTAAAAAAAAAACTTATTGTCATTCGTGTTAGCTGTAATAAACTGAAAATACCAATTTTAGTGTATTTACTACATATAAGAGGATAAAAGAGCATCTAAATTACCGAGCACATTCTAAAACAAATGTTACATACACTTTTGTATGTCAGTGTATACACAAATGTTACATACACTTTTGTATGTCAGTGTATACACAAACATACACACTTGTAGTGGCTGTAACTCAAATTCCAAGCATGAAGAGACACTGCCATTATAAATATACATTGTTTAACATATCAATGTAGATGTTAAAGTGTGTGAAATTGAAGATGAGAAAATAAAAACAAAAATGTAATTCACAATTTTATGAGCAAGGAGAATAAACTACTCTAGATAAGAGTTGAGAGTCTATTATCTGCAACTATGTAGAGCAGGGGTTCTCAACCAATCTTTACCTATCGACCCCTTTGATTACTATTTTGTTCTGGTAGACCCTCATAGCCATTCATTGTTTAAAATCTAGTTTTATAGAAACATCCTTCAAAATTTCTATTTTGTTTTTCACACATTAACTTGTGTAGGTTGAACTATGTAAAACATTAAAGAAACCAAACTGTTTCTTGCAATACATACCAACACACACATCTAAAGCAAAATTTTTTCAGGAGCCCTTAAAATACTATTTGTGGATCTCCAATTTACTATTTTGTTGTGATTAGATCGACCCCAGTGCACAACTGGTACTTAATTTATCGACCCCGAAAGAATGAGAGGCAAAGTCGACCTCGGCAGAATTTGAACTCAGAATGTAAAGACAGATGAAATACTAAGCATTTTGCCAGGCGTGCTAATGTTTCTGCCAGCTCGCTGCCCTAAAATTCTTTTACATAATGACACAAAACTGAGTGTTATGATTTAAACAACCCTAGCTAGTGAAACAAAATTATGAAGATCCACAAACATAAGCAGCAAAAATAAAAATAAGTACTCTTTTACTTGTTTCAGTCATTTAACTGTGGCCATGTTGGAGTACCACCTTTTGTTGAGCAAATCGACCCCAGGACATATTCTTTGTAAGCCTAGTACTTATTCTATCGGTCTCTCTTGCCGAACTGCTAAGTTACGGGGACGTAAACACACCAGCATCGGTTTCAAGCGATGTTGGGGGGGGGGGACAAACACAGACACACACACATACATATATACGACAGCCTGTATAAGGGAATGTGAGATAAACACAATAGGGATTTTGAAAGAAGGATCTATAAAACTAGTTTTTAGACATCAAATGGCTATGGGGGTCCACCAGAATAAGAGTAATCAAAAGAATCCATAGATAAAAAATAGTTGAGAACCCCTGCTCAAAGCCATAATAGATACCCACTATAAGCCTGTCCCAATTACAAGGGTGGGCTGAAAAGTTCATAGGCTGACTATGAAGGAGTGATGCTAGAGCTGTAAAAACTTGGATGCATTAATTTCAACTTATTAATAACTGCATTGTATCTTTTGAGGTAAACTGACGTCTGACTGTTCAAAGAAGACTTCAAAATCTAACTAGGAGCGACAAAATCTGGAATCGTGGTGTTATCAAGTCCCTACAGAAACTGGCTTTAGCCCCCATTGATATTCATGTTGACATGGTTGCTACATTAGGGGATGACACTCCAGCTTCATCAACAGTACAAAAGTGGGCAGCTGAATTTAGGAATGGAGAGTCTTAAAGATGACCCAAGGTCTAGACGTCCTGCAACTGCCACCACCAAGGAAAACATCGATTGTGTTCACCACATTATGATGGATGACAAGTGACTGGTTATAAGTCAAATAGCCGATGCTATTGTATATCTCATGAGAGAGTTGAAAATATCCTACACAATGAACTTGGCATGACAAAAGTTTTGGCTCGGTGGGCTCCACGTCTTCTGACACCTGATCAAAAGCACACCAGGCTAATCACATCATGGGAAATTCAGATATTGTTTGAGACAGATCCAGCTAATTTCTGTGAACATTTCCTAACTCAAGATGAGTGTTGGCTGCATCACTTTGAACCAGAGACAAAGAGACAATCCATGCAGTGGAATCACCCAATTCAACTGCTCCAAAGAAGGCCAAGGTCTTTTCTTCTGCAGGGAAAGTAATGGCCTCTGCTTTTGGGATTTAAAAGGTATTGTGTTTATCGACTATCTTCAAATGGGCTACACCATCAATGGTGAGTACTATGTCAACTTGCTGAGGCAGTTATGAAAGGCTATCAAGACCAAACACCCTGGAAAACTGACGAAAGAAGTTTTGGCTCCAGCACATAAGTCCTTGGTTTCAGTGACTGCTGTGCATGACTGTGGTTTTGAATTAATTGATCACTGTCCATTTTCTCCTGATTTGGCCTCATCTGACTATCATCTGTCCCCCAACATAAAAAAAACACTTGGCTGGGAACCAGTATTACAGTGATGATGATGGCATATCTGCTGTTGATGACTTTCTTTTTATCAATAAGATGAAATCTTCTTCGCTAATGGGATCCAAGCACTGCAACACCAATGGAAGAAAGTCAGGCTATGAACTTTTCAGCTGATCCTCGTAGAAAGCCTGAACTTGTAAAGAAAAGCTAATTAATAGTTGATATTGTTTGTTGTTATAAACCCTGCCTGACAAAGCTTTATCTGATAATAGTTTGCCTGAGTTATTCAGCATCACTACAAAAAATTTATTCCTTTTGTACATCCTAGCTGATGCTTCTGACATTCAATGCCTTAGTCATCTCTTTTGCAGTCAGACTATTGTTAAAATTTATGTTATTCATCAATGCATATTCAAAATCATATTCATACACTTTCTATTCCAAAGTTGAAACTATGAAAATTTCTGTACATTCAATTATTTCAGTTTATCTATTTATTTATAAAGGCAGAAGATAAACACAAAATTGTTTGTGTTTAAAATTCATATTACATTTATAGAAGGTCTATATATATAGCTGGAATGGAAAAGAGTAAGTAAATATCAATTCCTATCATGATAACACTATATATTCTAATGAGTTATACTATAATGATGATCTGATATTATGAATGTTACATACTCTATTTATCAAATATATTCTATTATTCATCATGTAAATGTTAAAAAAAAATCCAAAACAAAATAGCAGTAGGCCATATACAATAGTTATTCGTGAATATTTCCAAAAATTTTAAATATCAATGTGGGAATAGAGCTAGCTATTCTATGACTATTGGGAATGGAATTATCAGAAAATATTCAGTCCCTTCTGAAGTACAGGCATTAGTATAAGAAAAATTAAATAAAATTTTGGTGTTTTGTGGAATAGCTAAACATCATTGCTTTAAAATATATATACTTGTCCACTGCAAAATAGAAACATTTGACATTTCTCTTGGCAGAGTGCCTTATTATTTTGACAGTCCATATATGAAAAGAAAAAAAAAATTATAAAGGAGTCACTGGTTCATCCCAAAACTCTATCTGTAGATAAATACACGAGAAATAAACAGTGCAGAAAGATTGATGTAGCCTGAATTTGGATAAAATTACGACAAGTAAGGATGATTATATTGTGTGAATTGGTAGGAGTTGATCAAGAATGTTTGAAATGTGTGTGTGGAAAAAAAAAAAAAAAAGAAGGCAGCTAACAGCATAATTCCCACTTGCTCCATTATCATCCACTAAATTATATTGGCATTGAGACTGCTCACTTTGAAACAAGTATTGATGTAAACTTAAAATTAGGAAAAAATAAGTAATCTTAAAAATGAGAAATGGATTAAAATGCAATTATAGCTCTGTCAGATAACAAGAGGAAACAGTAGTTGGGACTGAAAAGCTGAATCATTACTGACACCCCTTTCCCCCATACAATTCATATCCTTTTGCCATCTCAATGTCCCAAGGGACAGCCTATTACACCTAACTATCCACACAGAAGCTAACTTTATGTCTCTTTAGCCCTCCTTCCCCCAATATCCTCCCATCACACTTGACAGTTAAATTTATTTTCACTGGCTTCCACATAACAATATGGGAATGGGTAGGTAAAGTACCTTTGATAGGAGTGTGTTAAGTGGATGTTGTCAGCAAAGAAGGGAAATAATTGAACCATCCCATAACCTGCTGTCTATATGTCTCTGTCTGATCTCTTCTGCTATGATTGGGACAGGACAATTTCACAGCCACCAACAACTGAGTCTGATGGACAATTTACTGCGAAGAGGAAGCAGAGAGGAGATGAAGATATGGGAGGGGGATTTAACTGAGAGAGAAGCATTTTATTGCCATATTTTGAGAGACAACAGAGTGGTGGAAAGCTGGTAGAAGTGGATTATGTGGATATGGATTATGTGCGTGTGATGGTGTGTAAGTGAGAAGGAGTGCAGAAGAGGAGCATGATAGGGAGAATTAAATGATAGAAAATTAGTTAGTTTAGATGGGAGGAGGACCTAAAACTCTCTCCCTCTGTACGCTGATGAATTTGGAAGGAAGTGAGGTGTAGCCATGAAAATATTGGCAGTAAGAGTAAAATTAATGAAGATTAGAAAGAAAGAAGTGAGAGAGATAAGTCAAGATAGGATAGATACATTGGCTGAGTGAAAGTATTGAAAATTTATATATATGTGCATACATAAATCTTCAATACTCTCACTTTATACACACACACACACACACACATATATAAATAAATCTTCAATGTGTGTGTGCGTGTATGTATTTTTTTATTCTTTTACTTGTTTCAGTCATTTGACTGCAGCCATGCTGAAGCACTACCTTAAAGGGTTTTAGTCGAACAAATCAACCCCAGGACTTATTCTTTGTAAGTCTAGTACTTATTCTGTACACAGACAGATAGAGAGACAGCTAGATATAGATATCATCAATCCAGCTTTCCTTCCGAGTTACATAAAAATTATTTTCTCTCACCCTAAATATGAGTTACACATTTAATCTGAATAGTTCTAAGGGGATGTTTAATCCTGTTGATGTCAACATGTCTGAGACAGTTATTTTACTAAATTTTTCATTATTTTCAAAATTAATTAAAACAAAGGTTGTGTACTTCAATAGAAATCTGGTAACAAAATGGGTTAAAATATTATCCCTCACTTATGTTTCTCTTATATCCTCAGCAATATGCAAAACCAGCACATTACCATAGCTTTCTGTTTGACAGTCAATTTGTAAATTGGAACTAGTTTAGATAACTTTAAAATGAGAACTGGTCACTATCTCAATAATTTGGTCTATTTAACAGTCATCAGTATATCCTTGGTATTTATTTTACTCTCTCTCTTTCAAACAGCAACTCCTGACAGGCACTCTTGAAGTCTTAGGTCAGCCTTGGACAAGAGATCTTATGACCAAAAGCTGACCAAAGACATCCAAGTCTTCACCATTTTTTTTTGTAAAGGAAAATATATCCAGGAATACACATAATCTATTGCGTCCTATCTTATAATCTGGTGGGATTCACTGATTTGTTAGCTATTTTTAACAGGTTGAGTAATTGCATAAAGGATTCTTTTTCTGACACGCCAGTGATTCCAGTAACCCACCATCCTTTACTACAATTCATGGATTTTTTCTATTCGGTTGCACCTATGGGAATTTTTAAGTTTAGCAAATATTTAAAAATTTGGTGTATTGATGTAATTTTCCAAGCTTAATCTCAAGGAGATAATTTACCTTTACCAGAAAATTTAAAAAAAAGTTACAGAGGTTTAAAGTTTGATAATTTTTACCCAGTCAGAAAACAAGATTTGGAAGCTGTCATTTTGTGCATGACTAGACATGTCAACTGTAAAAAAAAAAATGAAATATTGGTGGAATTCTGATTTATGCACACCATATAACCCCTCATAACTTTATCGAATTTTCAAAAAACTTTTGTGAATTTGTATTCTACACATAGGAATTTATATAATTATACAAAAATAAAAAAAATAAAAAATTGGTGCGTAATTTAAGGTCTATTTAGCTATAATTTTTAGCTCATTTCATAACCACTATCTAAGCAAAAAATGACTACATGAGCAAGCAGCTTGGTTTGTTACTATGGAAACAGGTACCTATATGTTTATGGCTTTCAATTGGCTAAAATTACCCCAAATTTGCAAACATATTGATTTATGTCGAAAATGAATTTCATGTCAATGATCTACTTACAAAACTACACCAATACACCAAATATGAAATCAATTGGAATAAGAATTGAAGAAATTGGAAAGTGGCAGCTAAACAGAAAAGTTCTCAACACTATTTAACACTAATTGAAAATAGTTTGACTACATCCCACTTGCAGTTCATATGGAAATGGTTTAAATTGTAGATTTAAACCTTTAGCTTTTAAACTGGCCATATGTGGCTCAAATATTGTACTTGTTTTATGATCAGGACAAACAGATCTGGACTCTTACACCCAGGTCGCCTTTGCCTTTCATCTTTTGGGATCAATAAAATATTGTACCAGTCAAATCCTGGAATTGATATGTGCAACTTGTACCTCTCCTTAAAACTGCCAGCCTCATGCCAAAATAAGAAATAATTATAATAATAATAATGGTATTATTTTGAAAGCCTCTCAGTTAGTTCTTAATTACTGGTTTCAAGGTTTCAAGTAGTGCCTTCTCCTGTGATTCAAAGAGACAATACTCTCCTTAGAATACGAGCTGTACCCAACAACGCTGTCTTCTGGATCACTTTGAGCCTGACAGCAGCTCCAATATTCTTAATATGTTTTTCAAAGCTCTTGGTATTAACATTATTATTATTATTATTATTATTATCATTATTATCATTATTATTATTAAAGGCAGGGAGCTGGCAGAATCATTAGCTTGCTGGACGAAATGCTTAGTGGTATTTCACCCACCGCTATGTTCTGAGTTCAA
>NC_068981.1:177100147-177105373 GCF_001194135.2 Octopus bimaculoides | reverse complement strand
CTTTCATCCTTTCGGGGGGGGGGGCGATTAAATAAGTACCAGTTACATATAATATAATAAACCAGTCCCCTCCCACAAAACTTCAGTCCTTGTGCCTATTGTAGAAAGAATTATCATCATCATCATCATCATCATCATTTGGCTATAGTACTATTTCAGCTTCACACTAACAATGCCAGTACTTAAGAAAGAAAACCATTAAAAAAAAAAATGGTCTTGTTCCAGAGAAAGGAATCAAGCAATGCCTCTGCCAGCTGTCTATCTGCTGAGTCATTCACAAAATATTGTTCCACTATCTTTTGTTAGCAGCTGCAGAGCCTGAACCTTTGTAAGACACAAACACTTCATTCAAGCCTCAGGAATTTGTCTCCTGCTAATCTATCATTCTGTTTGTGAAATCTCTCAGTGTGAGCGATGTGCATGTGCATCTTTGTATGCTTGTGTACTATTTAATGAATTATTTACATGAATGCTTATTAGTATCATAATGTTTACAGTGAATACTAACACATTGTTCACATAGAATAATTAGATTAATCCCTCCACTAATATTGAGTTAAATTTATTTCTAATAATATTCTTGCCAAAGGAAAAAAAAAAAAAGGAAAAAGCAAAAATACGTTCATTAATTATTAATTAAAGCTTTTATATTTTTCATGCAATAATTTAGTGTTATTTAAACATAATAGATAAATACATATATACAAATGTATGCCTGCAATCTGAACAATCTTTTTGTATTATTAAGGAAATATTGTTACTTTTTTGTTGTTGTTTGTTTGTAGAAACCAGTGATCCATTTTGATCATTAAAACTTAAAATAAAATGTAATATTAATGAGTAATTAGTATTATTTTCTATAAAAAAAAATGTTTAATTTGATTTTTGTGCATTCCAGTCCAAAATCATTTTTATTCTTAATTCCTCTCCAATGTCAGTTCAGTTTCTTGTTTAGGTAAAATAACTAATAGTTTCCTATTCTCCTCGTTTTACAAAATATCAAATAAAAATATTTTGTTTTAGGTTATGTGTGGGTGTGCACATGCATGCCAAGTAAATAACTTAGCTGCAAAATGTTTCTATTGTGAGTCTTTACAATTACGATAGTGTGTGTGTGTGTGTGTGTAGTATAGAAACCACATTGGCATTGTAATTAAAAAAAGAAATTATATTATCCTATAGGCCCAGATGAAATTTTTGTGTAAAATTTAATGAGCTATATCTGAATTTGCCAGGCATTTTCATGGAATAATAAAGAAGGGAGTAGGAAGAGGACAATTCATGCACATGCACATGCACACACACACACACACACACACACACACACACACACACACACACGGTTTATTTTACAGATTATGATTCCTCAGTTGTTTGTAATTAAGGTTTAGATTTAATAATATTTTAGCATAGGAAAATATGAATATCAACCCGTTGGCATTCAGATCACTTTGTCAAATATAATGCTTATTTATTCACATTTTAAATTTATCATTCACTATCTTGTAGCTTTAAAATTTTAATGATGTGATTGTGTATTTAGAGAATGACATTGTAGGGTAGGTGTAAGAGTCCAGATCTGTTTGTCCTGATCATAAAACAAGTACAATATTTGAGCCAGATATGGCCAGTTTAAAAGCTAAAGGGTTAAATCTACAATTTAAACCATTTCCATATGAACTGCAAGTCGGGAGAAATGATTATTATTGTTGTTATTATTATTATTATTATTATTGCTGTAAGCTGGCAGAATCATTGGTGCGTGGGACAAAATGCATAGTTGCTCTTTATATTCTGAGTTCAAATTAATAATATAACCAACTGTTTGAGAAAAATCAGCCCCCCCCCCACTAGATCGCCAAGTAAAAAAAAACTGAAAGTAGTTTCATTAATGAGGGACTGATATATTCAACTAAATATTAATTAGTTTCTGTAGCTGCATTGTGCAGTCTATAACTGTCAGTTGGTTAGTAGAAGTTTCACAGCACAGTAGACTATAATAATTAAGACACATACAATTAGCTTTCTTGATATCTTGGAAAATAATAACAAATATTTCAGCTTGCAATTTTTTTTAATAATAAATTTTTATGTATATCAAAGAAAATTACACTAATCTAACAGGTTTATCAGTTTTATAAAAGCTGTAGCCACTCAATAATACATTAAGAATATGTCGTCAATCACCATCCCATACCTTTCTGTGAGTGTGTGTGTATGCATGCACATATGTGGTTGTGTGTACTGTTTAAGAATTTTCAGCTTGCTTAATACAGGTTATCAACAACTCAATGATAAAATCCATAGATGGAAGCATGAAAATCGAACAGGCTGCTGGTGAATCTATCATTCATTCGCAATGAAATGTTCTGTTTAGCAGCTTTATCCTTGTGATAAACTATATTCATTTGGAAAGCATCATATCTCCCTTTTCAAAAGCAAATCAAATACTCAGTGCACATATTGTTAGGAGGATAATAATATGGAATTAGAAGATAAATCAATAAATTTAACCAAATTTAAAAAAGGATGAACCATTGTTCAGGCTGATATAGATGACTAAGAGATCTGCATTCATTAACAAACACTCACACTTTTTCTTTTTATTTCCCATGTTACTTTCCTCCAAGCTTGCATTAATGATGTATATAGCTATCAATAATCTACTGAAATGTTTGATAATTATCTTAATTTATGACTGCTTGATAATTATGTTGATTAGATGAAAATAGAAGTAGAAATATATGATAAATAAATGAAATATATAAAAATGTCAAATATACAAATGATAAAAAAAAAACATACACAAAGGCTCGTTAGTGCTTTTACATGCACTTTTCAGTAATTGCATGTGTTGAGAAGCATATAATATTTAACGCAGTGTACAAAAACTTGTAAACTAGAAAATTATAAAAAACAAGTAGAAACATCTTGAAGAAACCAGTTTAAATATCAGATATTTTGTACATTTCTTATGTGATCATATTTTTAGCAAGCATGTGAGTTTCTTGTTGGCATTATTATGGAAAAGGGAGTTTTGTTGAGTCAAGTGCATTATAGAAATCCCAACTACAAACACATACTTTTATCAAATATCCAATGGACAAAATAATTTATATGAAAATATTAAAATATAAAGATGCTCTGGGAATAAATATTTGTCTCTTGTATTTTCAGCTATCTCTCTTATAACTGCCAATACACTCGGTCTTCACTCAACTTATAAGCAATTAATGTGAGATCTTGTCTGGAAACAATTAAGAGATGACGTAATTTAATATAGAAATGTACATAGGCGCAAGAGTGGCTGTGTGGTAAGTAGCTTGCTTACCAACCACATGGTTCCGGGTTCAGTCCTACTGCATGGCACCTTGGGCAAGTGTCTTCTACTATAGCCTCAGGCCGACCAAAGCCTTGTGAGTGGATTTGGTAGACGGAAACTGAAAGAAGCCCGTCGTATATATGTATATATATATATGTGTGTGTGTGTGTGTCTATGTTTGTCCCTCTAGCATTGCTTGACAACCGATGCTGGTGTGCTTATGTCCCCGTCACTTAGCGGTTTGGCAAAAGAGAGACTGATAGAATAAGTACTAGGCTTACAAAGAATAAGTCCCGGGGTCGATTTGCTTGACTAAAGGCGGTGCTCCAGCATGGCCACAGTCAAATGACTGAAACAAGTAAAAGAGAGTAAAAGAGTATAGTGGAGATTATTCTTTTGAGATAATGAATAGATAGGGATCAACTGCAATAAAGATAACCTCTTCTGCATTAAACTGAGCAGTAAACTTTGAGTAGTGTACCACAATTTTCATTTACAGCTGATACATATAGAAGTTCACCAAATCTCTTTGCTATGAGTTTGGTTATACTGCTATTAACTGAAGGTTTTGCAAGCCTTCCTTCTCAAAAAAGTGATTACATCAAACAAACATTAAAATTGTTACATGGCAACCATTAAAGATAACTAACTTTTCCTTTGAAAGTCTGGTATATCTCTTGTTAGAGAAAGAACTGAAAAGAATCAAGTATGTACAAGTTAAGCTATCATTCAACAACTACAATAGGGATTAAAAATCATATCCTTCTTACAGAAGTTACTAACAGTGTCATGGTGTGGGTTTTGGCCACCCTGTACTGTAGCCAAATTGGCTGCCCGCTTCCTTAAATGTAACCTACTTTCAACGCGTTTCCTCCACCTAAAAGCAACTACTCTGTGCAACCTACACATCCTGCACTGCCACACTATGCCAATGGTCAGTAAACTATTTTTGTCCTATGTAACAAACATTAATAATTTTGTCTTATGCTCCGAGTGTCATGCACGACTAATTCATGTGCATGATGGTGTTTAGATCCATAACTGAACAGATAAATGATCAAAAATGAAACTACATTACATAATGAAATATCCCTTCCTTAAGAAGGCTGAGTGTGATTTAAGGGAAATTTAGCTGCTATTCATAGCAGGTTAAGCAACCACAGAATCTACCTTGCTGCATGTATATCAGAAGGTGAAACATCTATTATTGATGTATATGGTGTAGAATTTTGCTGTATGGGAAATAAAAAAAAAAAAAGGAAACTGAGTTTACAAATGAGTTTCAAATTATGGCTGAAGTCTTTTTACTCCAATTATATTGAGAATGCTTTTAGGAAAAGCATGAACATCACAACAACCCATTATGGCCTAGTTTAAAGAACTGATATAAATAAAATTTCTGATGCCTTTAAAAAAATTCCAAATAAAATCTTTAACCACATTAATGTTATACCTATAAAATGAATCCAGAGTAAAGAGACACAAAAAAGTTTGTAAGGAAGTGTTACAGCATCCATATATATATCAGGAAGAGACTATTCTAGAGTACGTCCTGTCTGGTCTTCGAAACGTCTAGATAGAATAGAGACAGCTGATGAAGGGATATTCCAAGGGGCTTTCCGTTTTCCTATGTGTTCGTTCCGTTGTCTGTAGTTTATTGTTCTAACGTCCTGTACCCTGATATGCATGTATATACACATGTAGATGTAAGTATGTACATATATGTGTGTATACATGTATATATATTCTTTGTATTATTACATTATTGAACGCACACGTCCTATTTTACAAGTAAGTCTACTATTATTCTGACGTGACTATCTTTCTATCTATCTATCTATCTATCTATCTATCTGTCTATCTATCTTTCTATCTATTTATCTATCTGTCTTCCTCCATCTTTC